>NW_022196896.1:103947130-103977876 GCF_008632895.1 Mastomys coucha
AGCCTGGTCTACAGAGTGAGTTCCAGGACAGCCAGGCTACACAGAGAAACCCTGTCTCGAAAAACCAATATATATTTATATATTTATATTTATATATATATCACCACTTTCCACAAGTGCCTTCAAAAGACAGAATCCAAACAAACTAGGTGGCTATGGATTCGAAGTTTATGCTTATTTTCTTTCCCAAACTGTTTCTAATAAGTACTGGAGACATAGCATAACCCATAAGAGGTTTATTTTTAAACATTTATGGTATAGTGCCTGTTATAACTACAATTAAGAAAAACTTTTTCTCCTTTTTTGAGGGTTGGGTCACAAGGATGGAGGGCCATACCTGGGAGGACTGGGAAGTGAATGTGATTGGGGTTCATGATATGAAATTCCCAAATAATCAATAAAAGTATTATGTAAAAATAAATAAATAAATAAAACTTACTAGAAGGAACCAGGTGATACAGCTCAGTGGTAAAGAATTTGCCTACCATGTAAGAGGTCTCAGGTTCAAACTCAAGCATTACAATAAAACAAAAATCAAGAAAAATAGTTAAGGATCAAATCTTTACTGAAAAACAAACTACCAACAGGAAGTTTAGGGTTCCCAAAGGAAAGAATCCTAATATTTAAACGGAAGCTCCCTCTATCCAAAGCTCTGTTCTAGAGAGAACCAGGCCCAGTGAGACCCGACCTACTTGTCTCCAACCCTTTAACCAGAGAATTTTAATGATCTAGCCAATGCCAACCTCAGTATTTCCAGAACCACCCATGCCTGCCAGATACATCGCTAAAGGGAAAACATACCAATGATGAAGACAGTGTTCAGCCTTTGCCTTGTGTTTTGAAACTCGGTAAACATCTTCCATTTCCAGTGGAAAAAATGAAAAACTGTCCTTAAAATGACCTTTATCGTAAAGACATTTATTGACTGAGCATGGGATATTGGAATGGTGCCATCACCCCATACCTAGCTGAAGAAGAAACGCCTCCTATAATTCAGCATAGAATCACCATTACACTCAGAAGCCTCCTATGACTCAGCATAGAATCATCAATTACTCATAGGCAATCAACGCAAAAATCTATGTGAATGCACAATATGGAGTGGTTCCATCCCCAACAGGTAAAGAGAACTTATGACTTGGTTACAATTATTTAAAATGTCTCTTCATCGGGGGCTGAACAGAGGGCTCATCAGTTAAGAGCACTGTCTGCTCCTCCAGAGGATCCAAGTTTGATTCCAAGCACCCATGTGATAATTCACAATGGTCTGTAACTCCAGTTGTAAGAAGTCCAAACTCCTTTTCCAGGCTCCTCATGCATTAGGCACCCATGTGGCACACAGACATAAAGGAGAGCAAAACACTCACACATTAAAAAAAAAAAATTAAAGAAATACCTTGATATTTTAGAAAGAGTAACCATAGAGACAGAAACAAACTTATCTTTGATGTTCTAAGAGTGTCTTTGGCTATAAGACAGAGAGATCAAGGTTTACAAAGTCAGCTACATAGCTGTTAAGTGTAATTCTTTGACCTATAACTCAACGTAATTTTATTCTCTTTACGTCCTCTCTTCTGGCTTCCCATTGCTGCTGATATGTCAAGCAAGCGAGGGCAGGAAATACATTGGTTGATTGATAGCCTACTATCATACACAGTTAATTGCTTGTAATTATCTGTATAATCTCAAATATATTAAATATAACCCCAAATCAAGTTTTTATTTCAATTCATGAATAGCAGCCTAGCTCATTTGTACCTGTCCAAAGTCCTTTTTACTTTGCCATCGAGTCTATCAGTAAGGTGAGTTACACTTCTTTTAAAAATGATCTTCGAGTGGATTTCTACATTATAATATCCCATGGTTATATGAGGTAAAATTCAAATCATTCAAAAGTTCTCTATAGCACCATGATAACTATGGGGGGGAATAATGTATTTAAAACCAAGAATACAATTTTCATAAAATTTCCCTTTGTGATTAGGTATCTAACTTGCTCAGATGCAACCCTGTAAGTTGGGGTGGAGAGGATAAGTACTTCCACAGCGAAAATGGAGGGATGCCTTTTTAGTCAATGAGGCACCATTCAGACCAATCAGAAGTCAAACCCCAGCTCCCTTCTTGCCACCACTTTGACCTTTAATGTTTTGCGTAGTGACTGTGGAGTTCTGTTCTCTCATTTGCTAAATGAGAAATAGACTTCAAGACACAGTTGTAATCATTTAAGAGGGCAATGTGGTAAAGCACTTAAAAGAATATTTAGGAGCTACAAATGTTCAACGAATACTCACTATTAAAATCTCACATGGACACTTCTGAGAAATCCAAGTAAATTCAAGCCTGGCTTAGTGTTTTTCACTCTGTGGTCAACAGCCAAGACCTTTTGTGCCAACTAGTAAACAGGGAAGTGCCCACAGAACACCTCAAATAATTGGGAGCCAGTTTGACTTGAATGGTGGCTTAGGTCAAATTTGCTTCCAAGTTTCATGGATTAGTGCTAATTGTCCCATGGTGTGAGCCTAATTTTACCCATCAATAAATGACTTGTTCCCATTTTTGGTTCGCCCTCCAAGGCAGTCTAACCTACATTATTCCAGATGGGTTATTTCAAATGCAATTTGAAAAATGGGAAGAAAAAACATAATACTCCATCTTTTTAAAGAGAATTCCACAGGACTGTAAAATGCTTCATTAAACATTAGCTTCTGCAATGTGTACCAGGCTAAGGAGAGGACGTGCCAAATAGGTAACTTTGGGACATATGGCTGGTTCCCCGGACCCTCTCATTCACTCCTATCTCCTTCCTCTCCCAATGCTTTGCTCTCCCCAGCCCTCTCTCTCCTATCATTGCTGCCACCCAGCTATGTGGAGAGAGAGCAGGAGGAGGAGGTCTGCCATGTCCTCACAGGTCCACGGACACACCCAGTCATGTGTATTTTAACACGTCAAGGGCAATGTCCTGTGGAAAGTGGCGGGTGACTACAGTTTCATTCCATTATGGAGTTCAGGGTTTTCTCTACCTATTGTACCTTCTAAGCTACAGAAGAATGTTAGGTGACTTTAGAACTTTTGGGGGGCTTTCCTGAGAATCCCAGACTTGTAGTGCAGAGGATCCTAAGAAATCATGCTGCCTAGTCAGGGTTTCCCCTTTCTTCTTTTATCATTTTAGTTTACTTTAGTCTGTAAGGATTTTGTCTTCATGTATATCCATGCCTGCATATGTATGTCCATGGACATGCATGCCAGAAGCCAGAAGAGGTCATTGGATCACCTGGGACTGAAGTTAGAGATAATTATAAGCTGCTGTGTAGGTGTTGAGAATTGAATCAGGGTCCTCTGCAAGGGCACCCAGTGTTTATAAGTACTGGTCTATCTCTCCAGGTGCTCCTAGTAGCTTTCAGTTTAAGGATAAGGGAGAGATGATATTTGAAAATTTTAAAATCTACTGTCCCTAGCCAACACTTAATGTAAACAGACAGACCACACACACACACACACACACACACACACACACACACACTTGTGAAACAATCTCGTGTTACCCAGCTCTCCAGAAATCCATCCACATTTACCCTGGTGGTCCTTGAACCCATACTGAGATCACCTGATATAATTTACCCTATATTTAAAAAAAAAAAATGAAACAAGTCCAAACTCAACAAAATGTTCTTGGCAAACCAGGACCAAAAGCCACACTTTCTACCTCCTGATCAAATGCTGTTCCCACAGGTAGCTGCCCTTGAGTCTTCTCTCTTCTTGACAGTAAGACACTGGCCTAGTTCGTTCCTGAGATGAAATGCTTGCCAAACTGTTTGCATGCCATAAATATTTGTAAGAAATTCTGTCTAATTTAAATGTTCATGTTCCCATTATTTGCTCATGAACAGCTAGCCAAAGAATTCAACTAACAGGCTGTCTTTGTCTTTGTTTGATTGGTTTTCCTTCTTTTCTTCTTCTTCTGACATTATTTCTAGGCAGAGCCTTTGCTGCCCAGCAGAGGATCTTAGGTTGTTATGTGCTTAGATTTGGCAGTTAAAAAAACAAAAAAACAAAAAAAAACCATGACTGTCCAAATGAATTGCTATGAAACACTGACAAAGGCCTAAGTTATTATAGCTTTAGTTTCATCTCTATTCAGAAGAGACTGGAAATATTTTTCCTCAAAAGGGTAGAACATGGAATGTAGACATGGTTTGGGGTTTGAGGGTTTGAGGTTTGGTTTTCCCAGGTGCCCCAAATTAACGTAACTCACACTTTCTGGCTATCATTCAAATGGGGTTGATTTAGCTACTGCTTTCCCAGACCTTCCTAAGCACTCCGGCATTTTCTGCTGGCATTTTCATCAGTGATTAACTGCTCCCTTCTTTTTCCTGCTGGGTTAAGTAAAAGATCCATATGCTGGTTGTTCTAGGGAATTTGTTAGGCTGTAGATCATAGCCTGGTGCAAGACATGATGTGTCTCAAGGGAACTAAAGAACCCATAAGGAATGTAAAGAGTCACCGGGTTAAAGCCACATTAACACAGCTGTTACATTAATGAGGGCCCTGCTTTGGAGGGGAGGCCACCATATAGAAAAATATGAACTGCTCTTTATTGGCTTGATCCCGTGTCCTCTGAAAGTTAATAGGCTATTATTATTATACTCTGGCCTTCACTGAGCCAGATGAGAATTTGAGAACTAAACAAGCTATGTGGGTTTGAAACTTATTCTGTTTCTTTCTTTGTTTTTGACAAAGGCAAGAATGAGATAGGGCAGGGATGAACACACTTGAGATTTTCGTTCTTCTTTGTCTCATCATTGTGAAGTTTAGTTTTTGTTCACACTGCATTCAAAGCTGCTTGGAGATCAGTCTTTAGAACCCACCAGTATGCCAGCTTGCCCAACCATAAAGTACAAGAGCTAAATCCTGAAACTGAGTGGACACTCCATAGGACATCACTGAGCCTCATCACACACTTAAACTGGTCAATCACAGGAGTCAATTAGGAGCCAAATAGATGTGATATGACTTTTTTATGTATGTTATATCCATGGTTATAGTATTACAGCATAAGAGAATTATTTCATTTCACTAGGATACAAAGTAAACACATCCTGGTCCATAAGTAAAGGAGATAGTTTCTGTCCTGTGCAAGAGAAGAACCCAGTGAAGTGGGTAGAAGAGCTCAACTGTCCAATTTTTTTTCTTTTTTCTTTCTTCCTTCCTTTCTTTCTTCCTCTCTCTCTCTTAATCTGTCTATCTATCTCTATCTCTATCTTTGGCTCTCTCTATGTATGTGTGTATGTCTATGTGTATGTGTGTGTGTCTAATGTTTACATGGATAAATTCATGCATCATGTTCACATACATGTTGAAGTACAAGATGGATGTTAGGAATCATCCTCTGTCTCTTCCACTTTATCCACTGAGGTAGAGAGGCTCTTAACTGAACCCAGAGCTGGTCAATGAAGCCATTTTGGTGCTATCCAACTTTCTCTGGTAATGTCCTATATCCTCCCTCTGAGGCTGAAATTCTAGACATGTGGCCTTGCCCAAGAGCATCTACATAAGTCCTGGGGAATCCTGGCTGCGGACCTCATGCTCGCTCAGCAAGTGCTTTAACCACTGAGCAACTTGCTCAACTCAATACTTCCAACATTAACTTGTCAGTCTTGGGAACCCTAGTGTATCCATGGCTCTTCTCGTCACCCTTCTAACCCACCTTCAACTTACACAGTCGCTACCTACTTTCCACCTCAGAATACTTATACCATCACCCCATCTTTGCCAACCCCAACATCTCCTGCTTGCCACAGCCTCCTGTGAGCCTGATAGGCAAGATTTTGAATGAGTGTCCTGGGCTCAGCTCTGCTCCCACCCTTCTCCCAGCCTTCCTCTGCTTATAACCCAGTCAGAGGAGACTAGTTCCTAAGCCCTCAGGATGCCTGGATGGAAAAGGGGTTGTCATCTCATATGTGGCTGAGGCACTCCAACTTTGTCCCTTTGCTGTGCCTTTGGATGGATATGCTCTCCCATCTCTGTCCAATGTAAGCTATTTGACCTGCATTTTTTTTCTTCCATGACTTCATCTTACTTTTCTCCACCCACATGATGCATTTTATCGGCACTTGAAAAATCTGTTTGTTTGTGATAATCTGTACGCCGACTTCATTGCCCTTATTAGACTGTAGCTCCCAAAGAGAACTCTTAGCCCATGTCTTCACCCCTTGACTCTTCTGATACGACTTAGACCATTCGGGAGATGGAATGCAGCAATTCCTCTCCCTAGACTCTGTAGCTCAAAGGTGCTGCTTCAGTAGAAAAGGCAATGCAGTGGACATGTAAAATTGTTGATAAATCTAGGGACCGTGTCAACGACTGAGTAGCTCACTGTCCCAAAGCCTAACTTTGACCATGAAATGCTGGGTATGTCACCTGGTATTTCCAGATAGAAAAACTAAACTTATAGGATGACCAAGAGTTCTGGAAATCCCTTAGTCTTGTGTAATATGCCCCAAAACGGAAGGGTACATTCACTGCTGATTATTGGAAGCATTATTGTACGCTTGTGTTAGACATGCCAACTAAAATAGCCTTTTGTAGAAGCTCTCCCAAAGAATCCAAGACATAATACAGCAATGGAGAAGTAGCTCAGCTGGTTAAAGGTGCCTTAAAATCAAGCTTAATTAGCTAAGTTTGATCCCTAGAACCCAAATGGAGGAAGGATAAGCTAACTCCTACGAGTGGTCCTCTGACCTCCAGATATAATACACACACAAAGAAATTAATTAATGTAAAAAAAATTTTTTTTAAATTAAACATGATTGTCTTAGTTTTCTTTCTGTTGCTGTGATAAACTTGACAAAAAGCGACCTGAGGCAGAAAGGATTCATTTCATCACATGCTTTACAGTCCATCCTCCATTTGAGGAAACCACGACAGGAACCTGGAGGCAGGAGCTGAATCAGAGACCATGGAGGAGCACTCCATGCTTACTGCCTCGATTCCTTGGGCTCATGCTCAGCCTAGACCACTTGCCTAGGAATAGCACCACATACACTGGCTAGACCCTCCTACATCAATTAGCAATCAAGAAAATGCCCCCACAGACATGCTCACGGGCCAATCTGATGGAGGCAGTTCCTCAACTGGACATATTCCCCTTCCTACGTGTGGCAAGTTGACAACGAAAGTCAGGCATCACAATGATCTTAAAATAACATAATTGCTTCAAAACTACTCAATCTGTAAATGAAGAGAGAGTGTGTGTTTTTGCACATTTTTCTAATGGTAAGGCCACGGTTGAAACACATGGGAGCCCGTGGTTTCTATAGGAGCAGGCAGTCATGTTAGCTTAGGTAATTATGTAACTAGCTGAAGTTTCTATTTCCTCATCCATAGATTGGGGATGGGAACTATGTCAACTAAGGGTTTTGGTGATGATTCATGAGTTAATTTGTGTGAAATACAAGACTTAAAACTGTGCCTCGAGCAGAAATAACCACTCCAAATATCTTTGCTATTACCTGGGAACCACCCTCCACAGTCATATAGTTTCTGGGACACTATCAGGATCGCGATGTTGAGAGCTCAGGAATAGAATGAACTTCTGTGTCCTATAAACATAGCCTCCAACAACCAAAGCCCACAGATACTCGTTCACTCTAAGCGCTGTTCACTGTCGCTAATGTGGTTTCTTGGCTTCAAACACTTCTTGGCTGTATGTTGTAAAGCCAACACTTAGGAAGCCTATGAGATCATACCAGCCCAGGCTGCTTAGTCAGATTAAGCAAACAACAAAAAAGTTTCCCACGAGGAGACCCCAGAGGTTCCACCCTGGATGGGAGGAAGTCCCTGACGTCCGAGCATCAGTACCTGCACTCGGGCCTCTGTAAGCTTCGCCCTCTGGGCCAGCTCCTCCCGGGTGTAGATGTCTGGGTAGTGGGTTCTCTCAAAAGCCCTCTCCAGTTCCTCCAGCTGCTCCGCGGTGAAGGTGGTTCTGCTCCTCCGCTGCTTCCTCTTCAGTGGTAAGTCAGGTTCGGAGTCAATGTCGGAGCCTTCGTCTGATTGAGGTGCGGAGGCTAAAAGCACAGGAGTCAAAAAAAAAAAAGAAAAAGAAAAAGAAAAAGAAAAAAAGAAAATGGTAAAATTGAATTCAAAAGCAAGTCTTCCCCAGGCACAGTGACTGGAAGCCTGAAGTACTTACCCGGTGTCTTCTCACGGACACCGACCCTCTTTATATTACACTATCGAGCTTGTAAATGGCTCTCAATATCTTCCCCTATTTTGTCTCCCTGCAGCAAATCCCCCTTGAAATATTTGCCCTGAGTATCTGTTATTCTAGCTCTTAGGAAATGTCCTATTCTGTTTAGGAAATGGCCTTACTCTGTTTTCACACGCCTGCACTTAGCACTTATCGGTGTAATAAATGAAATACATCTCCCTACATAGCCCAGGCTGGTCTTCATCTCAACATCCTCCTGCCTAACTCCCTCAAGTGCTGGGAGTTCAGGTGTGTGCCACCACACCCGCCTTTTAATTTGTTTCCTGATAAATTCCTACTAATGATGGAGGTGAACAAGTGAGAGTTAAATATAATGACATGCATATATGAAAATGCCATAAGGAAACCAATTATTTTATATGCTAACTTCAAATTTTAATTTTAAAAGATACTATCTTTGAAGTAATTGTGACTCAAAGTATTTTAAAATTGACTTAGTGCCTAAAAATAATGGATAACAGTAAACTATTAAGGATTCCCATATATACTATAGGCTCCAATACTATGTTTTTTTAAAAAAAAATCAGTATTGCATCATTAGAAACTGGAAAATGCTTTAAGGAAAATTTCTGTTTTATTAATGGTAATCTCAAGAGCTAATCCAAAAGGGAGACACTGTCTGGCGAGCCATCCCTAAAGTGAAGTTCAAAGTCCGAGGCTCTGCTGAGGCAGAGTAGCAGCCTGGATTAGCTACCTGACTGCAGGAGCCCAGGGCAAAAAGGGAACGGCAGGGGCCCCTGTTCAAAAGTTATCACAAATTTCAAGAGAGCATTCATCAGTGCTTAGACCCTTCCCAGTTCCCTGCATGACCGCACAGGACCAAAGACCCTGAAGCTGACCCCAACCGTGACTTCTCCCAAAGTAGTCTACATTTTTTCTAGATTAATGTCAGTGGTGAGCTTTATCATTTAGTATGCAAGAGACTAGAAAAAGAAGTGGGGAGCAGAGATAGAAAATGGCATGAACAACCCAGTTCTTTTCTGGGAGGTGGGGAGCAGGTGGCAGGGGGTTTGTTTTGATTTGTTTTGGCTTTTTCTTTTCTTTCTTTTTTTAAAGATTTTTTTTTTCAGATGGGGTTTCTCTATATAGCCTTGGCTGTCCTGGGACTCACTCTGTAGACCAGGCTGGCCTTGAACTCACAGAGTTCTGGGACTAAAGAATGAGACCACCACAGCCCCATAACCACCACCACCACCACTACCACCACCACCACCCTCGGGCAAGATCTGAATTCTTAAAAGAAGAAACTATAAGAAGAGCATGAAAAGCTTTGGGGCTATTTCTAGGCCATCATTTGATAGAGAAAGAGGTAGTACATAGTTCTCCTTGTAGATACTAAGAACATGTTAGTGCCTCCACCACAAATTCATCCCCATAAAAGAGAACCTGTTGACCTATAAGGAGAAATTCCTGTGATGAGAAGACATTCAAACCCAGAGCACTGCCCAGGAGAGCTGTCCTTACCAGACACAGGGGTAAAAGATAGAGAGCTGTCCACAGCTACCAGGGACAGAGTTTGAGACATGAGCAGGAGCCACAGCGGCTTTGCTCCTGAGCACATTCAAACGCACCCTAATCATCACCTCTCAAGAACTGGGGCGAGGATCGGCCTTCCAGAGAAGGGATTGAGATGTGCTGTGGCAATGGACATACCAGCACGAAAGCTTCAGAGTCCTCACGTCAACATCAAGGTAGAGGTGTCAAGATGGCCCAGTGGTTAAAGGCGCTTGCTAGGTAAGCCTGACAAACTGAGTCTGATCCCCAGGAATCACATAAACATGAAAGGATGAAAGGAGACTTTACACAGTTGTCCTCTGACTTCCAGGTATGGTCCTGATGTGTGAGCACACACACACGCACACACACACACACACACACACACATTGTATATACAACACAGGATGATAGGACCAGACAAGCACTGAGAAAACACAGTGATTTCCATATTTATAATCCCTTGTCCTTTTGAGGCAGAGTCTCACTGCTTAGCCAAAGCTAACTTCAAACTCCATGTGCAGTCAAAGCTGATGTCAAACTCGTAATCTTCCTGCCTCAGCCTCCCCACACCAGGGAGGGATCCCAAGTGTATGTTGCCATGCCAAGTTATGGCTCAAAGTTCTTTTTTAAGTTTTATTATTTACATATCTTAGGTGGGGAATGGGGGTGCTGGAGAAACAGCACACCAGAGAGAGGTCAGTTCTCTCCTTCCACCACATAGGCCCTGGAGACCAAACTCAGGTTGTCAGGCCTTGGAGCCCTCTCTCTGGACCCAAGAGAGAGGGCTCCAAGTATTTCTAATTTCTTAGGACCAAATGTAATTCTGTCCTACAGAAATTCAAACTTCACTGTATTGTAGAACGAGTTATAAGCTTCCCAAAAGGTGAAATGAGTCCCTAGGCATGGTTTTACATTTTCTAATATTTTAATACATCCATATTTGATGCATAGCTAAGGACTTTGGAAGGAGGAAGCAGTGAATTAGCCACTAATTAAAGAAGATACAGTTGGGAGCAAATGCACTACACATAAAAAGTAGAATCTTCATATATGATACATTTAGTGTGTTTGCATCATGAGCTTGCTTTTTCACTTGCCCCCGCCTAATTTAATATAAAATCGTCTCAACCTCAGGAGCTAACGAGACAGGGGTTGGGTGACACTTGAAGAACAACTTCTAGCAAATAGCCTACATTATCGATTTTTCCTCTCAAAATTCCCAAGAACATAAAATGCTTCCTGCCACATTTTACCCACACCCAGCACTGTTTCATACACATGTTTAAACTGTGAGTCTGACACTCCTGGAGAAACGAATTGCCTACTTCCCAAGAAGGCAATTCATCCATTTCCCCGGACTATTTTCCTTCCCCATTCCACATCTCTGTTCTGATTTCTCTTTCACAGTGAATGCAGGTGAAAGGCTCAACAGACTTGAAAAGTCTTTCCAGAAGCTTCCCCTGCCTGTGAGAACCCTAAATCTTCATGTCCATGTTCTGTTACTCTGATCCCATTAGGATAAAGGTATGTGGAAATTTTCATGTTTCCTTGGGGACTCTCTGGGGTTGTTAAATTCTCCCAAGTAAATATGATGTGCCATGCACTGTCAGGTCAATTAATCAAAATCATCTCTGATTTCTGAAGAAAAAGACTGCTTGGATTTATAAGCACCACCAAGAATTAATCCTGAGGGTCAAGACCACCATGTTTTACCTAACAATCAATAGTCCCAGAAAATAAATTCTGGTGAGTTCAAGGCCCTCTCCCTGACTTGCTTGTGCAGGGGACTTGGCACACAATAGGTGTTTAATAATTGCAAATTGAATGAATAAAAAGTGCATGGCAAATTTTCAATTTTCCTCTGACTCCGATTTCTCTGCTAATCTACTTCTGTAAGATAGAGACTCTGCTCTTTGTTACCTTCCCAATGTCTACTTAGAGGTATTTGGGTCTATGAATTCTTAAAAATTATTTTCAAAGTTTTCTAAGCATTTGTATAGATCTATGTGTCTTGAGAACGATTATTAATTTTTCAAAAAAAGATTGTGCGTGTGTGTGAGTGCACGCATGCATGTGTTGAGGACCTACCTCAAGTTAACAATTAAAAAGACTCAGAATTTTTTAACAGGAAAGCCTTTCCTACCAGAAATAAAATTCTCTAATGAGCTGATGAATCACTACTTTTGCTTCTAAGCTGAAGTAAAAAGTGCTAGACATCAGCATTTCAGGACAGAGAGGAAATGAGTTCCTTGATTTCTCGACTGGAGAATTATTTGAACCAACGGATCATTTTTGGCAATACAAAGCCACAATTTTACAAGCTAATTGTAACTTTTCCCCATCTGTAAACCCCAAAAGGATGTGGGCTTTGAAATATGTAAAGTCAGCAGTCCAAGGTTAATTGACCAGCAAGGAAAGCCTAGCTCTCTCTAAGGTGGAACTGTTGCTATGTCTTCTCTTACTCAGTTGAAGGCAAACTTAACATTTGTACAGAACCAACCTAATTCACAGTAAGTGAGTTACTTTGGATCATTCCATTTTCACCAGGAGCAAACCTCAATTTGAAGTCCTAGTTTTATAGCACATAGAGACTATTTTCTTGGAGTTCTTCTCTTAGCCACATTCTGCATTATCAGGCTAGTAGAATAAGCTAGATGGTAGATCTGACACAAAATATGGGAAGGAAAGCCAGCCTTTTAAAGGCAGCCTGATCTAAAGAAATAAAAGGTTTTCTCCTCCTCCTCCTCTCCCTCCTCCTCCTCCTCCTCCTCCTCTCCCTCCTTCTCTTCCTCCTCCTTTTCCTCCTCCTCTTCCTCCTCCTCCATAGAATACCTGATGCAGTGACTTGGGACCAAGACAGGGAGATGTCTCAGCCATAAATTGCTAGGCTCTATAAACTAGTTCTATCTGCTCTCACTGATACCTTCATATGCAAACTGTGTTCTATGACTCATTAGAGAGATTGTTTTCAAAGTTCAAATGTCAGATTAGCTCTCGTGGAAACAAAAAATACACATCTGTATTCATCACACGGAAGGCATGGCCTAAAATGCAAATGCTATTGCTTTGAACTATATATATAACACAACTCACAGATTCTTTTAAATCCCAACCCACAGTGAAGGTGACTTCACTGTGAATGTTTTGTCTCGTTTGTTTTTACTCTGTCTTCAATATTCCTCCACAGTCCAGTCTCTGACTTCCACACTGCTTTAGTGCCATTTCTCAAGGGGCCATGGACCAAACTTTTTAAGATGATGGAAGATCTCTCTCTCTCCCTCCCTTTCTCTCTCTTGGCAAAGCAAAGACTCCTTACCTTGGGCACAGCAAAAGAAATTGAGAACCCCAGGGTTATTCAGCTCAGGCAGCTAAAGATTTGTCCCAGACCCGTGTGACTTCAGAAGACAGGCTTCACTTGTCACTTTGTATACACTAAATAGTGTATGCACACACATGCACACACACATACATACACACACATATACATACACATATACAAACATATACACACATGCAAAATACACACACACAAATAACATACACACACATATACATACACATATACAAACATATACACACATGCAAAATACACACACACACAAATAACATACACACACATATACATACACATATACAAACATATACACACATGCACAAATACACACACACACACAAATACACTATCCTTTTGAAGAGGCATGGCAGAAATGAACCAAAATAGGAATTCAGATGCCAATCATCTAGCTGACGGACACTTTTGCTATCATCCCTTCAAACTCTCAAACACTACCTGAGACAAATAAAAATTGGCAGGAGTGGTATACCTGCACTAACACTCCACACCAAACACAAGACTTCCCTGATGGAATTCAGGTCCAGGAAGCTTCAGTGGGGTCTTTAAAAGTTCAAGGCCTAGTTGTTAAAAAAAAAAAAACAAAAACAAAAACAAAACAAAACAATAAAATCATTAAGAAGTGAATCCATTTGTCCAAGATATTGGATAGATGTAAGATGCTTAACCTCCCTGTCTCCTTAAGTGGTGTCGCAAAACCATTTCCTGGGCCTAACTCCAGAGGCAGCTTAGAAGCCAGCACTAGCCACAAACAGCTGAATAGATAGATACTTATTTATCTATTAAAGTCTGCTTTGCAAAGTAGTTATTATTATTACCATTACTATTATTATCATTATTACTATTATTATTATTATTATTATTATTATTATTATTATTATTATTGAGATATGTTCGGTGAAAGGCAATCCTTAAAAAAAGAGAGGAAGAATAAAGAACTTGAAAGATATAAAGCCATTAGTTATTTAATCTAAATACATACATACATGCAAACATACATACATACATACATACATACATACACACACACACAAGGACTTTTGGAAAGCATAGACGCCTTTCTTGGTAAATGGGTGTCTAACTCAGCATTTTTATGAATCCATTGTATCTTTGTCTACCTCCAACTAATTTTGCACTTTCAGAGGTGAATTTTCAGTTGTCCTGTTGATTTCACATTAACTCCTAAGACCGAACTTGGAGAAACGAATGTCATCACTAAAAAGAATAAAGGAATAAGACAACTGTCACACCCCACTGGAAGATAAATTCTCCCCTCAGAAATAAAGCGAACTGGGAAGAGAAGGCAAACGGATCACCACCAGTGGCCTAACCATGAAGTTTAATTAAAGACGGAATTAGAGAATTAGAGAGTGTGTCTTTGTCCCTTAGCCCCTTGTGACCTCTTCTGTAGCCTCAGGAAATATTTCATCCTAGTTAACACTATTAGACATGAAATCTTGCCTCAATTTTATAGGGATTTAGTCACATGGAGTTCTGTAATTATTGGTTTCTAGACAAATATAATTCAGAGATGGGAGACAGGCAAAGAAGAAAAAGAAAAAAGAAACGGAGTGATTCACAATCATGTATTCGGCATACTGTCTGCCTTCTCAGCAAACCCTTTTATTTGAGTAATTAAAGACTCAAATCATGACAGCCATTTAAACTCTAGGTTTGCCCTAGATATAATACAATGGGATTTACAGTCAAGGAAGAAGGTGGGGGCATCTCTGGAGGCCCAACTTCATAGTCATCCTTCATTTCCCTAAGATGGCCCCAGACCAGACCCCCGCAGGCTTTGCCTTGGCTTCTATCTGTCCAGACTAATCTTGTCCCCTTATTTAGCCTACTGATAAAAGGACAAGATAAAAACAAGAATACTTTCAAAAGCTCCCTGAATTGGTTCGCAGGGTGTCTGAGGGTTATCTACAGTATATTCTGGGAAATCTTGAGCAGACTGGCTACACCCCTTGCCTGATTGCAGGATCTCCCCGCCCGTGACTTTTTACCGTACCGTGGAACCAGCAAGCAGTTCTCAGATCTGAAGTCTCCCCTTTACACTGAGAAAGGCTTGAACGACCTCTCCCGTGTTTACTCGGGTGAAAGTCAGGAACTAAGCAAGACTGATACTCCCTCCGAGGGACCCAGAGTAAATGACAAATGACATTTTCCCTTTGTGATCTTTGAGATTTTTGTTGACTTATTTGGAGGCTTTTGTTGGATCCCAAGAAATGGCCTGTGGCTGAGTCCTATTCTAGCAATTTCCACGCTCCATCTGTGGAATCCATCAACAGGGCATTTACCCTCATTCAGGGCTCTGACACCTGCCTAGCAGGGTGCAGGAGACACAAAGAAAGCCAGAGTGGATGAGAAAGGGGAGGTTGGGTGTTTTTCTTTTTCTTTCTTTCTTTCTTTTTTTTTTTTTTTTTTTTTTTTTTTTCCTAGAGAGGGGAGGAGGGGGAGTTTGAAATGGATGCACAGTAGGGGTTAATCCAAGCCAGTTCAGAGAAGTCGGCACCTGCGTGCGTGCTTCTCTTCCACATTAATTCACAAGCTACAAAGTAAACCAGGACATTGTTTTAATGTTTTTAAACTGTACATATGTCAAGAAAATAAAGGAATCATACTTCTGAAAGGAACAAACCGAAGATTTGAAAAGAGAAAAAAAAACATAAGAGCAAGAACCTGTATATGATTTAACAAGCCACCAAGCAATAAATTATTCTTTCCGGAATTCTTATCCCAGACAACTGACTTTTCAAAGTTTTTCTTAGCTTATATTAATTATACACAATAACGGGTTTCACTATATTTCCATGCATCATAATATATTTTTAATATTTTCAGTCCCCATTACACTATTGACACCCCCTCCCTCTGCTGATAACTCCCTTCCTCTTCCAGGCTAGTCCCCTCCCCCCCCCCCCCCCCCCCCCCAGTTTCTCAGCTGAAAGACAAAGAGAGATGGTATAATAATCTAATCAATGGTTTCGATGTGGCGAGCAATGGTTATTTTGTTTTTAATGTCATATATTTTTTCCATCCCAAATGTGACTTTAAAAAATGATTCTTAGCAAATTTTCACTCGTGTGTGTGTGTGTGTGTGTGTGTGTGTGTGTGTGTGTGTGCGCGCGCGCGCGCGCGCGCGCGCGCGTGTTTCTAACAAGGCTATACAGGGCTTTCTCAAGGAAATATACTTTCAAGAACACTAAATTAATTAAGGCCCTACGGTTAGTTACCTACCCAGGTCCTGCCCAGTCCCAGGTCTTTTGGCTTGTATAAATGTTCCTGGATCCCTTTCCCCTCAGGCCCAGGCACTTCCCTTCGAAGCTGTCGCCTCCCAGCATGAGGTCATTAGAAGGAAAATAAGCTCCTGCCAGGTTGGGGCTAATCAAAATAACACAAATAGACCCTGACACTCAACATCTCCCTCAGTGCCTGCCGCCCTGGGAGGAGAGTACAGATTGGTTATGAATATGGCCCAATGTGCATGGATCCAGGAGGGCCCCTGCTCCTCTCCCAAGGAGAGATTTCAAGTGTACAACATGAGCCCTTGGGTGTTTATTTAAGATAAGGGTTAGCAAACAGACTAGCAGGACGACCACGCACCTCAGAGGCTCTGAGCTCCACAGCCCCAAACACACCTGTGTCCTAAAGTTTCCTGACCAAAGACACCTTTCTCTAGGTGGCAGTCTCCGCCATCAGCTGCCACCTGTCCATAGACCGCTCAAAAGGCTTCCTCTGTTACAATGTTGCCGGATAGAAAGATCTATGTCCATTCTTTCATGCATCTGCGGGTCTCTGCTAATAGTTCATTTTGATCATTGGAAATGCTCTTCAGGCAACACTTCCCTGAAGTGACAATTGGTCCACCCGTGCTTATTAAGCACTTCCTTTCTAGGGTGCAAAGCAAAGAAAAAAATATTTATTGCTTTAGGAGACACTGACACTGACCCAATTAGTCCAGTGGTTTCTTAAATCCTTTGTCTTGGAGGATGCGGTTGTGTGTGTGTGTGTGTGTGTGTGTGTGTGTGTGTGTGTGTAAAGAATTCCATTAGCAACATGAATCCAACTGTCTCCTTGAAGAATATCACCACTCCCTCCACATACACCCACAAATGACTTCTATACGTTTTTTAAAAATAAGACTCCGTGGTAACTGCCATTAGAGAGAAAAAAAAAAAAAACGAGACTAAATCCCCCAAGAAAATGTGTTGCTATTCAATTAGGAAAACTGATTAGTTAACTAATTAATCGGCTAACAGCTTTCTAAGAATAGTCTCCCACGATAAGAACTTTCCCCTCAAGAGCTTAAAAGTCAGTCATAATTAAAATTGAGAGCTGGGACTACGGTGGGGTATCCAGGCTCCATAAGAGCTGCTAGCTCATTCTAGCTAAGAAAGGTAATTTGCACGCTGCCAGGGGAACAGGAAAACGGTACTTCTGAAAGGCAAAGGGCCAAGTGACTTCTGTTTACAATTGCCAAGAAAGAGGTCATTATTGGCCATATGGGCCACAATTGCCCTCTTATCCCAGGCTGGCCATCATGTCCTTTGGGAGCTGTTAATGAACTGGGTAATTGAGCCGCTGACATGTGTTACCAAAACAAAACAATAGGAAGAAGAGACAAATGAACATTTTATTTGCCAATCAGAGTAGGTTGAGCTTTTCACTGAGCCGCAGCTAAGTGACTGGCTAGATGCGTAAAACAGTGTATTGAAAGCCGGCAGATGCAGGCCCAAGAATGGTTAACTGACAGCTTATGGGCCCATCTGTGCTTAACATTTTGTTAAAGAAATTACTTGATTCGCTAAAGAGACGACTCGTACAGCTGCCCCAGTACTGCATTGGAAGAGATATAAATCATTAGCTAAACTGTTCCATGTTTAAGATGATAATGCTTATTAACAATTATGTCGGGACACTTTGTCAGCACAGCTTGATGCAGTTACTGCTGACTAAAATGTGACAACCCATAGATATCCAACAGAATTTATTTGGGAATGAGGGGGACACAATACCACACATCATCGGGACAACAGACATTTTAATCTGATGAATAAATAGGAATCTCTAAGGTGTCACAAATGAACCGCTAAACTCTTTGACATGGAATATAAAACCATGCTCCATCCAGTTGCAATGCATCTGGAATCCACTTTTGCCTTCTTTTTTTCAAAACTACTGGATATTAGACATGTTCTCATCTTGTAGTGTTCACCATTAATTTCACTGATGATAGAAGAGAAAACAAACAAGTCCCTTATAGATGCCTCAATTTCCCAAATGTACTTTATTCTTTTGAAGAAAAAAAAAATTTTTTTTCTTTCATAGTCAGGAGAAGAAAAAGCCATGTTGGAAAAGACCAGTTTCAAAGGGGATTTAGCGGTTGTTTTTTGTTACGGTGGCCGAATTGAAACCACATTTTTTTTCCGGGTCCAAGTGGATTCATTCCTTACCACGTAGGACAATTTACCTCAGAAGCCATAGACCACTGTGAACTGGCGAACTAGAGGCAGACAGAGCACAGATCTCAAAACCCAAGTTGGGCAAACTGGCTTGTCGGTCCCTGGTCCTACGCTGCCAGACTCACAGCCAGATGATGCTCTGTGTGCATCTTCCTTCTTCTCTGTCATCACCAAACTACAGTTGAGAAAACAATAAGGTCCAGAGGGAAAACCAAGGCTACTCTAATGGAAGACCCTTGTCGCCTTATCGTTTGTGCCGGGAAGGATTACAGAGAAGGATTACTGTGGCCAAGGTTGTTACTGTTCTCCCTTTCTGGTCTTGACTCCAAAATTAGTCAACCCTAAAAATCAATTGGGAAAAACACAGACAGGGAAAAGTGAAGGGTGAGCTCCTCCGAGGTTGGTGTGTGTGTGTGTGTGTGTGTGTGTGTACACTGTGTTAAGTGCAGTTACTAAGAAAGGACTCTGACTATGAAAATTAAACCTAAGTGATGTTTATAGAACTTAAATTAAGACACAGTGTATTCAATAAGACCAAAGGCAAACAATAGCCTGGCCTCCATTCCTATTTTCCACTATCAAATACTTTTGCCGTTGTGTACGTAAACTGCTTCAAAGCCAACAAGTAAACGAAGGCTCAATAAGATATAGACTAGGTAACAAGTTACACAGAGAACCTTTCAGGGGGTAGAAAACAAAAGAATGCTTTGGCCAACCCTTATTAAGACAAGACTACCCAAAGGCACACAAAACCCCACAGCCTGATCCACACGTAAGCTTGGCCAGGATTAGCATGACACAAGATGTTTGGAAACTAGAAGAAAGACAGACTTAAGAAGAAAGTTAAATACGACTCCAGCTTTGTGTGCCAGGGAGAGCTGTGCAAAGAAGAGAAAAACCCGGAGTGAACTGAAGTGCACAGCACATCTTCGACAAAACTGCAGAATCATTACTAAGAAGCCCCGAGGCTATATCCTTCTGAGGAGCAAAGAGGGTCACCCCCAAATCATACATCACTCAACAAACATTTATTGGATGTTTACGATGTGGCTGATATCCTTACTCCTAGGGATGTAAATATGAATAATTTATGGACTCTAAACTCAAAAAAGTGAAATACCTTCCCTAGCATCCTTCCTCAGGGCCGAAGAAAGAGCACACAGAAGAGAGAACAGAGCCATGCCCTGGGGCAGCAGAGACATGAAACAGTCCTCTCCAGGCTGAAAAACCTAGATAGATACATTGTTTATTAAATAACAGCGCTTTAGCTTTTGTGAGCCTAGGATCGTTAATATAGAGATCAAAAATAATGCGCCCTTGCTGTAGCTGACACATCCCATATGGCGTTTTAAGATTGGCTCTTTGCTTTCTGTTTTTCTCTTGGGTTCTGTAAAGAAGAAAGGGCAGTGTGCACAGGAAGCTTGTTTTGAAAATCCAAACCTTATCTGGGTCAATTATTGCTTGTTGGAAGATAGAGAGAGGTAATAACCGAACATAAGCTAAGAAGGATACTTTCTTCCTGGAGGAAAACAGAAGGCTTGGCTTAATCTTCCGGGGCAGAGGGATTAGTGACAACATCAACGTCATCATCCAAAATCATGCCTGGGTTGGCACCGTGAGGGAAACATGTCCAGAGGGGCAGGCATCATCAGAAGAGACCTGCGGTCCCTGAGTACATCTCCAGGAAGTGTCCCGTTCCAGTTGGGAGGTGGGCTTTTAGACTGGTATCATAGCCCACCAAAGGGCTCTGTAGAAGACCAGGCAAACCAGGCAAACTACTAAATGGATAAAGTAAAGAACTTTATCCAAAGTGGGGATGGTTGCTTTGAAATGTTGTCTTTTCTTGGTCTCCAGGCAACAGGCACAGGGATGCCAAAGCTTAGAGTCAGGAAGGCTGAGTGTTGTGATGACAAACTTAGCGCTCAGGACACAGGCAAGGGTAGTTCAAATACACACAGAACCTCCTCTGGTCTGACATGGGGGTAGCTTCTTAGCCCTCTGAACTTGTTTTCTTATCAGACGGGGTTTCAAACACCAGTTTCAAAGGCTAGCTATCAAGAATAGTTTATGAAAATCCGAACAAAAAATACACATAAACAATAGTTTCTCCACGTGGGGAACCCTCAGCCAGTCCCCCTTGCCCTTCCTTACCAGGGGCAGAAAAACAACATGAAGAAAGACCATCCCTAAATTCCAACACTGAAAAACAAATGAACACAGAACGTTGATAGCACGTGCATAAGCTTCCAGGTTTGTGGAATAAGCTCATTGTCTGATCTAATGCCATTCCTCTCCTGAAGATCTGACCATAGACAGCCAATCTGTGTGTCCACCAATGCCCAGTTCATCTCAGACCCAATCCATTCACAAATCCAAAACAGAAGCCAAGCTTTCTCAAATTCACCTGGCCTGGGCCAGACATCTGTGCTTCAGGGTCTAGATTAACGAAGACAGGAAAAGAAGTAAGTCCCTCCGCCCAGGTACCTAGGACAAGAAGCCTAAACTAAATGGAAAGAAAGCAATCAGCCTATGTTAATTATGTTAATATTTGTTTTGGTGTTTATGGGGAGGAACTTAAGGTTTTGGTGGTAATTAATACAATTTTTTTTTTTATCTTGGGCAGGTTGCTGTCGTTTTTTTTTTTTTGTTGTTGTTTTTTTAGTTTTGAGTGGGTTTTATTTTATTTTGTTTGAGACAAGTTTTCATCTTATGTGTATTGAAACAGAGCAATAGCGGATAAAACAAAGTGCAGTTTTGAACAATTTCTATCTGATTACTTTGGTTAGCCACTGCAGCCACTGTGAATGGGGTCAGCTACTCAACTCTAAAAGGCAAGGTGGAATGAAGGATTTGTCAGTGGCAGTCTCTTTCTGAGTAACGCGGGCAAGGTGATTCCTGTCTGCGGTGTCTTCTTTAGGAAACATCTGGTAGAGCCAGAAGGAAATAGATATGTGGAAGGGGTGAAAGGGGAGCACAGAAGCAGGAAGGAAGAAAGGGGGAGGGGGGAAGCAAGGAGAGAAGAAAAGAGGGAGGGAAAGGAGAGAAAGGAGAGAGGGAAGGAGGAAAGAGGAATGGAGGGAGGGCGAGGAAAAAGAGAAGGGAGAGAGAAAGTGGGAGAGGAACAGAGAGGAAAGGATTAGAGTCTATTTATTTCTAGAAAATAGTGATTAATAATGAGGTAATAAGTACTTTCAATGTCAGTAGACTGACCACAGCCATTTTTTTTTCTCCATCAGTTTCTGAGAACTGTTCGGGGGTTAACATAGCCTGCCTGTTCCAAAGAACTAGGATTAGAAATGAGAGAGCCTGATGTGACCTGGTCCAAAAAAATGGTCCCACCCACAGCCTCCAGTGACCTGACTATAGTCACTCAGGGATCTATCAGGACAGAAGCCAGAATTCAAAGATGCTGCTCCATGGTACAGTTCATACTCAAGTCTCATTGTTCATCTCCCAAAGTGTCATGAGCAGAATTATAAACTGTGCTGTTTCACTATTTCTGTTTCCATGATAGCTTAAAAAAAAAAAAAAAAGCATTATAAAAGAGGATCTAGATGGTGTCTGAAAATTAGAAACAACAGCAGTAGTATGTAGAACAGCCAGTATGATTTAAACTAGATGAGAGCCACACAACATTGGGTCAAACTAAACCACTGTGTTTATATCTGCTCTTTTTTCGTATATATTTGTATATATTATTAATAACATGTAACTTTTTTTAAAGCTTTCTTGACAAGGGGCACACTTTTATAAAACAAACAAAAGTCTTCCAGCAACCAACAAAAGAATTCCTCTTTGTTGTTTTAGGAATAACCCGAGACCTGTCCGAGTGGGTGTTAGCGGTTGACCTGTCCGAGTGGGTGTGAGCAGTTGACGTTTTAACTGAGTTCTGAGATGCGGAAGCACCTCTCTCCTATGTTCCCAACACCCACAGCTACAGTTAATGTGCAAATGGGATACAGACTCACCTCTATGTGAGGGCAACAATAAATATGCTTCTCTAATGCAGGTATGGAACGGGTCCAAAAGAGCATGCTTACTCACCGCTCCTAGCCTCCCTACATGTAGGCCACAGCTTTAAGGCCTGAGTCATCAGAGGTGGATGTTAATTATGGCCATCCCTCCCCATCCCCCATTTCTAGCAGGGTTGCAATTACGTGGGAGGAGTGCTCTCCAGCCACCTTCTTCTTCTTCTTCTTCAGAATAGAAGAGGGCAGAACTGGAAGAGTGTGTGAATGGCCATGTGTAAGCATGGGCCCAGTCGTTGGTGAAGAATGGCCAACTGGGGTGAAGGAAGACAACAGCCCCGATAATTAGCAACATAATTAAATGGCAAGAAGAAAACCAGGATTGACCAAGGTTTAAAATTGCTTCCTACTGTTCTTTCAAGGCACTCCTCATTTATCCTGAAAGCGGCTTGTCCTAAAACTTTAAAAGTCACCTCAAGGATTGTCAGGAATGCTTCTGAAATTATACATCGAAGTTTGGTACATCCCTCACTCATGTCTACTAAAATCTTCCACCTAGACCTTCAGATTCCAATCTCTAGCTGTCTCCACTTTACCTCACAGTCAAATCAGTATTTCCTTGGACTGGATGGTGAATTAGCTTCTATTCTCCAGTCAACAGTAGCAAGTACCTCCTCCCACCAAAGAAGCCCCAACACAAAACTTAAGGAAATAAAATGAAGTACATTGCAAAAAAAAAAAAAAATTACACATACACACACACACACACACACACACACACACACACACACACACACACTGTCTCAATTGTTTTAAGATCTAACTTTATAAATAAGGTTATTTTTTGTTTCTCCTATCTAAAGTTTCCTTTCTCATTAGCTCTTCATAGAGCTTTGTGGGCTAGAAGTTTCCATCTTGATGTTTTAAAATGAAGTTGATGTTTGGTGTATTTAAAAAAAAAAACTTGCTCAAAATCTCAGCAAGTCAGCTAGATGATAGAGTTACAAAAATAAGCCACTTTCACTCAAAACTCGGCCAGAAATGATTTGGGTTCCTCTATTCCTTTGTATCAATCACAGGTCTTTTTTTTTTTTTCATTCAAATCCTATCTACGGTCAAATAATGGTCATTAATAATCAATTTTATAAGAAATAAAATTAATATTTGAATACTATCGGCTTTAAAATATAGAAGACTAATAATTACCATAAAACTGAACACACAGACAAAACCTTTAGTATACCTTTAATTTATCAGTAGGCTAGAACCAACTGACTTCCAGAAGCCTGTGTGTAACTGTCCAAAAGAGCAAGGCTTGGTCACATCTTGGCTCCTAGCCTGCCCTACTGTGTCCCTAGCCCAGAATTTCTTTCTGCCTGTCTTTATCACAGTGCCATATGTAGCCCTGAAAGCCTGGCTCCATAATCTTACCTGGACTGAGCAACCATAAAAGGCCCTTTCTCCCTCCTCCCCTTCCCTCTATCCTTCCTGCTCCCCCCCCATACCCCCTCCCTCCCTCCCTCCATTGCTCGGTCTCCCTTCCCGGCACTGCCAAGAACATTAGTATTTCCCATGCGTCTGCCAACTTTCCTTCCTCACTGAACTGTGACTAAAACTTACATGTCAACTCTTGATACGACCAGGTTCATTTTCTCTGATTGGCCACTTCCTTGAATTTGTACAGCGTTTGACTATGTGTCCCAGGGGTACTTGTTTCATTTTCAAGAGGCAAAAAGTCAGAGGTCAGCAAAGCAACTAGGAAGTTTGGGGGGGGGGGGAACAACCAGGGAGCATTGCTCCCTACTATCAGGTTTGGAGGGAGCTTGGCTCCTTGCTTGGTGGAATAATTTTGCAAACTATTAGAATGATCCAAGGTCATTCTAAGAGAAACGGCTTTGCCTATCAGAGCCTCCCTGGCTGTTTTGACTGTACACTGCCAGAGACTTCTCAGAAGAGGGATGGGCGGACGGTATCATATGGCATCAGAAAAGGGGAGTGCTCTATTCTAATGTTTCAGAGGACTCTAGTTAATTTTAGAGGCAACCCAAGTTACAGGTACAGACGTTCTTCTCTGTGTAAGCAGTTGCCAGTAAGGGGGAAGTGTGAGGGTATTTCTAGAACCGTCACAAAAGATGCTTTCCCTCATCACCATGTTCTCTCCTAGAACTAAAGAAGAGGTAGGTATGTGAGACTTTGTACTGGATGGAGGATAAAAACATAGGAGCTGAATATGGTGGTGTAATCTCAGTATTACGGAGGCAGAAACAGAAAGACAGCGATTTCAAGGTCACTCTAGGCTACCTAGCAAGTTTGAGGCCAGCCTGGGCTAAGAGATCCCGTTTAAAAAACCAAAAAACCAAAAAACTCCCTAGAGGAACTGAGACCTTCTGACTTCAGACAGTTGCCTGTCTTTGTCACAGACTTCTAGTTTCTTTCTTTGAATGGGGGAAGATGCCAGTAGAAGCAGCTTTCTCTCGAGGGAGTAAACTGTCCCTTGTCCCCAGTTTGAGATCTTGAGAAGCACGGTTTTTGCACCAACCTCCAGTATTCTACATATTTGTCAATGAGGATGTGTTTCTTCTACTTCAAAACAAATGGAAAAACGTTCTAGTCTGCTATCAGAAGAAAATCCATGTTCTTTTCTGTTTTGCTTTGTTTTGTTTTGTTTTGTTTGGGAAGGGTGTGCTAAAGCTTTTATAATTTGTGGATCCTTTTTCAAGCATCTGGCTCAATCTTACCTGGATGATCTAGTAGAACCCCATCATTAAATAAATAGCAAAACAATGAAAAGAAAACAAAACTAGATTCCTTTGGCATGCTGTCCAAAAGTCCACGACAATATGACACTTTGTGAAAAGCCTTTGCATGAGTCCAGAAGAAACGTTGGCCCATGAGAGCCCCTAACATTTCCTTTTTCCCTAGTTTATTTACTTATGCTTATGGGTATTTTACCTGCATGTATGTCTGTGTACCGTGTGTGTAACTGGTGCCCACAGAGTCCAGAAGAGAACATTGGATTCCCTGGGACTTCTGCTACAAGCAGTGGTGAGCTACCAGGCAGGTGCTGGGGGGCTATCCAGAGTCCTCTTGAAGAGTAGCCCACTGCTCTTACCCATTGAGCCATCTCTGGAGCCCTGAAATTTTCTTCACAATAATTGTACCTCTACTCTTGAACATGGTGAAGCCAAATACTCCCCAAGTAAATCAACCCTCTGTGCCATGGACACAGTGTAAAATGTCCCTAAGCAACAAGAAAGGCAACCATGCTCTCCTGAACTGCACCACCAAAGAACAAATACAAGTAGATCTCCCATAGTCGGGATCATGCCTGTCCTAGAGCATTTCCTGGAGAATATTGCTTCCTCTGTTCTACTAAAATGAAATCTTGGAGGTGGCCACAACCTTAGCCTATAAAGAATGGAGCCACATAAGCCATGGATGGTTCATAGACGTAATGAAATCTGGCAATCCACCCTGCCTTATGTAACCTTACAAAAAGGTATGGGAAATTGGGAGCAGTGTAAGAAACTCTTAGCTATAATGATACTTTCCCAGAATAACACACACACACACACACACACACACACACACACACACACACATTTTCTCGGCATTCTTTGGGCCTTCCAGGAACTATAGCTCAGCTAGGCAATCCAGCATCCACCTAAAGTCACATCTACTAACCAGGCTATGGTAACAGAATTGCTTGACCTCAGGAGCTCACTGCTGTCATGGGTGACATAGAAATATAATATCTCTGAAGGAAAAGAGAAGGAAGAAAAGAAAAATAAAATAGAGCTGAAATGACCCAAGGAAACGTTCTGGTATTGTTTGTTCCTTTTTGTAAGGAATATGAGTTACTTTTGTAATAACGGGGTAAATTCAACATGTTAGCCAATACATATAATTCTTTTATATATAAAAGTGAACTGTTATCATCCCCCTAAGCTTGAAAATCATTATGATTGGGAAATGCTTCACTGATGGAACAAATACTCAGCACGCAGGATGCCCTGGGTGCTAGAGAGGCTATGGTAGACACTAATGAAAATTCTACAAATTCTACAAATTCCTATTACTTCACAGCCATCTTGCATGAGAAATATCTATACCACAGGAACTTGGGAAGTCACTCTGAAGAAATAGCATCAGACATAGGTCAGACATAATACTCTAGAAAGTGATGAAGAGGAAATGGGGCAATTAGGAAGTTACAAGAGAAAACATTATTCTTGGTTGAATGGCTGGCTGATTCTGACACAAGAGCTTTAGAATTACACTTACTAAATAAGTCCATCTGTGTCTCCTCGACTTTCATTTGAAGATGTGGCTTTATTCTCGTTCCATAGATTCTGGAGTGTCAGGTACCTCACACAGCTTGGCCCCAACTGACAGGAACTCGGCATCCCCACGCCTCAGATTTCTAAGCTGACAAAGAACCCATTCTCACATATCTTAGTAGTTCTAGCATGTTACTTTCTGAAGATAATGCATCGCCGTAGAAATCATGAGAATGCTACATCGTGGTCACATACCTCAATCCTTCCACCATCCTCTGAAGTATACCTTTGTGAGTATGGTGGGAAGGAGGAAGGCCGTGGGTACCCATGTGAACTCCTGGGGGCTTTCTGAGGGTGCTGTAGTATAAAGCCAGAGAGACCAACTGAATACTGGCAACCATTACTGGAACATAGATATGCCACCAGAAAACCTATTAATACTTTCACGTTAAACAGGATAAAATATATACCACAGGTCAGGCAAACATGGCCCCACTGCCTGTTATGACGTATCACTCATGGACGGCTCTTACATATTGAAACTGTCAAGAAAGAAAAACACTAACCCATCAAATCTGAGTGTCCATAAAGGAAGTCTACTAACAGACACCACACCTGTTCCTATATATATTTTCCATGGCTGTGCACTACAACAATAGAGATTCATAGAATTCAAAGACACCACAGACCAGAGTATCTAAAAATATTTGCTCTATAGGCCTTAGTGGAAAACATTTACTCAGCTTATAGGATGGCAACATTTTTAGTGTTTACCATACTCCACACACCTTTTTGACTTGCCTTCAAGCCATCAGCATGGCCATCCCTCATTTTAAGAATGTAAACAGGATAGCTCATATTGCTATATAGTTACTATATAATGGAAATAAAAATTGACATGAAATCTCACTTCCATGGATATTTGTGAATTCCAGAGTCATTTACACACCCTGAAGAAGCCCATCCCAGCAGCCACCACCCCACAGCAGACAAGATATGGACTCACACTCCCTCATCAACAGCACAACGCAAGACTTTCTCCAGTTAGGTACAGAGTATAGGCGGCCCTGGCTCTGCCGCCACTGTGTTCTAACAGAAATGAAACTACAGATTTCAGTTTAGATTTTTTTTCTCCCATGAAGGGTTAAGTCTCTGTGGTGTTCCTCAATTTAATTAAGCAGGTACAAAACTTAATTCATGAATTAAGTATAGCCAAGATTGGTACTATCAGTGAGTTCACAAACAGAATAAAAATCGGGAGCCTTGCTGAGCAGTGGTGGTGCACACCTTTAATCCCAGCACTTGGGAGGCAGAGGCAGGCAGATTTCTGAGTTCAAGGCCAGTCTGGTCTACAGAGTGAGTTCTAGGACAGTCAGGGCTATACAAAGAAACCCTGTCTCAAAAAATAAATAAATAAATAAATAAATAAATAAATAAATAAATAAATAAATAAATCGGGAGCCTTCCAGCTCAACAATAGCTCTCAAGGTAGTGTGGGGTCTGTGGTACTATGATTTCTTCAACTTTATGTTAGCTTCTTTGCTTTGATGTTGTTAGACCCTTAGATTATCTTGCAGTTCATTGATCATGAGCTGCATTCGCAGAAATACCAAAGGAGAGCTGTCACCTCCCTCTCTAGCCCTACCGCCTGATATTCCATATGGTACGCTTCCATCATTTCTAACCCAACACCCACCATCAGGCTAGCAAGCTTACTCTTTCAGTAAATAAGAAAGCGACAGGAATCAAGCAAGCCAGGAAGAACTGTGATGCTAATCCCAGGATTCTATTCTCGACCCAGACACTCAGCTGGGCAAGCTGCCTAATTACAGGGCTCCCAGCTCCCGGGTTCCCCAGCTCTGAGGGAGTAATAAGCCACTGGTAATCGTGAGAAGTCGCTTTCCTGAGTTAGGAATAGCCTTTGAGAAATGCGGAGTACCAATGATCTAGAATAAAAGCAAACTGGAGAATTGAAGTATCAAGTGTAGAGTCTGGGCTGACGTTAGTCATTTCACTTTGATACGCCCTCTCACAGTTTAGGGTATGGTTTAGGATCTGCAACTTTGTACTGACCAAGAATCTACAGACATGAATAACCTAGACGAGACACAAATCCAAAACATCAAGGAAACAAGCTCTTCACACTATACCCAGAGTCCAGGGAACAGGACACAGCGACATACATCAGACGCAACTTAAAGCATATATTTTTATCTTTCATCCCCAAAAGACTGGAGCAGGGAAGGGGGTTGAGCTATTCATTGATTCTACCATGCAATTTTTCTCTGAATTCAAATTTATCTATTCATCAAATTTCCTTACTTCTTTCCCATTTCAGGCCCCATTCTGTGCAGGGCAGTAACATAAGAAGCTGAGCAATATATAGCCCATAGTCTAGTTAACACCAATTTTTTTTCCTCTTAATTCCAGCAGTCAACTTCCAGGATATGTCCATTGCAAATAGTTTCCCCCACTTAATGGGGAGTTTTAAGTTTTAAGTTCCCTGTTCGTTGGGGAACCAGCTAGTACTAGGATTTCTGATCCCATCTTGCACATCATGTAGATGTGATTTGCCTCAGAGGGAGGAGGGGTTTTTGGTTACACTCTTTCCTCACCCAACGTTTACGTTGGTTTGGTGGTGTGTGTTTGAACATGCTTCTCTTGCAACCAGCACTGTCCAGTGTTTCAGCCCAGCGGCAGGAATTCAGCATCTCAGGAGTGGCAAGGTAGACCCTGGGAATCCTGTCTTTCCTACAGTCACCCACACTGACTCATCTTGAACCTTTCCCTGAATTGACATCTCCATCATTTTTACTCATGATACAAGAGAACACTGCTGTTCAGGACTGCTAGAGGATGAATTTGAGGTTCAATCCTCTCTTTCTTTTATGGAATGTTTATTACTTATTATATACATTGGAGTAAGTGGGGGCAAATGTCCACACATCACATATGTGGAAGTCAGAAAGCAGCTTATAGAAGTTGGTTGTGTCCTTCCCTCATGTGGAACCTGGGGATTGAACTCTGGTCACTGGGTTTAGCAGAAAGTGCCTTAACCCACCAAGTGATTTCCCTAACCCCTAGAAAAAGGTTTTTGTTTGTTTGTTTTTGTTTTGTTTTGTTTTGGGGGTTTTTTTGTTTTGTTTTGTTTTGTTTGTTTGTTTGTTTTTTGGGTTTTTGTTTTTGTTTTTGGTTTTGGTTTTTTTTTTGTTTTTCGAGACACGTTTTTTTTCTGTATAGCCCTGGCTATACTGGAACTCACTCTGTAGACCAGGCTGGCCTCAAACTCAGAAATCTGCCTGCCTCTGCCTCCCAAGTGCTAGGATTAAAGGCGTATGCCACTATTGCCCGGATGAAAAAGTTTTTTAAAACAGGATCTCAGAGAGGAATAAATACTGCTGCTAGCCCTTACCTAGAATCTACCAAGATGATGTTCTGAACATCTTACATACACATGCAAACATACACACACATGTGCATACATTCGGGGTCTCTTGTACAACTCTTAGGTCCCTAGATAGCACTGGCCTATCTAGACTTTGGATCAAGCTGCATATTGGGCCAAGTTCTGGATCAGGGCTCTGGGATGTACCATTAGCTGTCACAGGCTAGCCATGCATGCTCGAGTTTAGTTCCTGGCTGTTTCCATCAGACTGAAGCAGTCTGGCCATGGTCAGATCAAACTACTTTCCAGTGGGCACCAGCATGCACTTGAGGAACCTTGTACTTGCTGCTGGACTGGGCTGTGGTGGCACATGCCTTTAATCCCAACTCTCTGGAGGCAGAGGCGGGCACTTCTCTTGTGAGTTCTAGGCCAGCTTGGTCTACAGAGTTTCATGACAGCCAGGGCTATACAGAGAAACCCTGCCTTGAAAAGCAAAGAAAGAAAAGAAAGAAAGAAAGAAAGAAAGAAAG
>NW_022196896.1:103978251-103999269 GCF_008632895.1 Mastomys coucha
GAGGAGGGAGGAGGGAGGGAGGAGGAGGGAGGGAGGAGGAGGGAGGAGGGAAGAGGGAAAGAGGAGGTTTTGCAACTTGCTCACTGGCCAAACTATCCTTCCTTAATGCTGAGCAGGATTGCCTCCAACCTAGAGTTAGAAAACCCCTGCAGTCCTTCCTTCATTCCCCCAGGCTCGCACTGAGCAAGCAGGGCCCTTCCAGATCTTTTCTCCCTCCCCACTCCCACAGAGACAATGCCTCAGGCACAAACGCCCTCTAACCTCCACCAAGTCCTCCAACCCAAGAGGCTCTTTGATTTCTCTACTTAGAGGAATTAACTTCTTTACTAGTAGCCTGAAAGTCTCATTGTCTCATGAATATAAAATTAAATATTGTTTAAGAGCGATTTTTAAATTAACAATGTTTTTTTAAATTTCCTTTTTCTAAACGGAAAAATAATCTTCAAATGAAAATGAATGTGGTATACCAAATGCTAAGCTTCCCCACCATAGCTTGTTTTAAGAAAAACTAACTTGACTTTGAGGCAAAAAGCAGTCACTGAAGAATGACTTCCTGCTTTGAAATTTCACAGGCTATCCCAAAACTCAGGCCACCCCTCAAAGGACACATATGGCCATGCCCATGTGAGTCTCTCAACTGCACTCTGCAGTTGTAAAATAGTTTTGTTTGCTAAAACTAACTTGAGATAGTAAATACAAAGGATACAACGGAGAAAATATTCTCTCAGGCATGGCATACAATGAGTTCTTTCATGGTAGGGGAACACAGTAAAATGGAGTATGAATTTCTCTTCAGTATACATTTGTTTACTCTGTTTTGCATTTTTGAGACAGGGTTTCGCTGTGTAGCTTTGGCTGTCTTGGAACTGGGTCTGTAGACCAGACTGCCCTCGAACTCACAGAGATCGCCTGCCTCTGCCTCCCGAGAACTCTCACCACCCCAACTCTCTTAAGTACACTTTTATTTTAAGACTTATTTATTATTATATATAAGTACATTAGAGCTGTCTTCAGATGCACCAGAAGAGGGTGTATCAGATTTCATTATGGATGGTTGTGAGCCACCATGTGGTTGCTGGAATTTGAACTCAGGACCTTCGGAAGAGCAGTCAGTGCTCTTAACCGCTGAGCCATCTCTCCATGCCTCTTAAGTACACTTTTAAACTGTCTCCACTTGGCTTAAGAATCTCTAGGTGACCAACTCATTCTTGGCACACAGGAAACTCTTGAAACTTGGCATTGAAATTCCCATGGCACCTCACCAACTAGCCTGTTTGTCCTCTGCCTTAAGTTCCTAGAGCCGGACATGAATGGTCAATTAATAATACACTTGAATGTTTTATACATGGCACTGAGCTAAAATAATTGTTTTCCTTGGCTGGGTGTGGTAACACACTTTAATCCCAGCACTTGGGAGGCAGAGGCAGGGGGATCTCTGTGAGTACAAGGTCAGACTGATCTACAGAGTGGGTTCCATGACATAGAGAGATCCTGTCCAAAAAAAAAATAAATAAACCTGACAATTATTATTTTTATTATTATTATCATCATCATAATCATCATCATCATCATCATCATCATCATCATCATCATCATCATCATCATCATCATTATTTTGCCTCAACAGCATGGGTTCCATGACAGCTGAGGCTACACAGAGAGATCCTGTCCAAAAAACCTGAGAGGAAAAGTATTATTTTTTTATTATTATTATCATTTTTGCCTCAACAGCAACTAAAAACTTTGGAACCCAGCAGTTCATAACATGTTTTAAAAATAACTGTTCCTGTTTCTTTGTTTTGTTTTGTTTTGTTTTTTGTTTTTAATCTTATTCATTACAGAGACTTTTCTTTTCAGCGGCACCCACAGAGAAAGTGCCCATTTTCTGGACAGTGCTTCAAACCTGTCATTCATTCTGTGTAAAGAAGGGTAATCTAAAGCAATGTTTCTTGATAGTAAAATAATAAACACCAATGCTAAGAAAAACAAGAAGAACCCAAGGATTGGAAGGCCCTCTGGTTCTGGAAACAGCACAGATACCAGATGTCCGGGATGGGATGGCTGCTGCTAAGGCTCTGGATTCGGGCCATTCTGAGCTGGGCAGGAACTTTGCTTGGTCCCTGAGAACGACCTGATCAAGCACTGACCCCCACAGCGCTCCTACCCCACCACTGTGGGGACCCCAGATGAGGGACAGAGCACAGAGGACAGAAAGAACTGTTGAAAGGGCAAAGAATATTCTAGAAATCCCCCTTCTGTCCTAAACCTGACTTGATTTTTCAAGAGTACTGTCAAGCACGACTCTAGTCTAAATAAAACCCACGTTAGGATTAATTCATAACACACCACTCAGCTTTTGGTTTGAGGGAATTTTTTTAGGAGGGAACTATCATGTTAGAAAGAACAATATACCAGTATATTTTTTTTTGCTTCTCACTGAAACCTTAGAAGAGGTAGTCATGCTTCCAAGTCTGAATAATTTCATCTGCAAAATAGGAATACTATTTACTTCAGCCTTGTGGTGAGGGTTAAATTATATAATGCATGTGAAATTTTATTTTTATTGCCTCTTATTAAATTATTATACATGAGAACATTTTTGTTTTTATTATTAAATAATATTTAACAAACCTCATAAGGTAATTTGTGTTTCTATCTGAATATTATTAAATAATATTTAATAAGCCTGATAGGGGAATTTGGTTTTTCTAACCTGAATATTTGGCTGCAAATGTATTTCAATACAGAGCTCATATTCAGAGCTGGAATGATCCCTCCCCACCCCCTTCATGCACACTCCTTTTCGTTGACCTAGAGATAAACTTTGACCCTGGTGTTTGATAATCGCACTCTTTCTGAAGAAGCCTTGTTCGTCTTAAGAACGGCTTGACCCCAGAATCAGGAAACTGACGTGCTTCAGCGCATCTCTTCCCTCCTTCTGTGGCTAGCCAGTCAGTGCTTACCCTCCTCAACGTTGTGTATTGTCTGTAGTGAGACAAAATTTGGGGCAGATGAAGAATTTCTTTCATCTGAGTTGTACTGGGCACTGAGCACATCTTTCTAAATCTGTGGGTCTGAAACTCACTTCTTTACTAAAATATCACCTTCCTAATGATGCTCACACACACACACACACACACAGAGAGAGAGAGAGAGAGAGAGAGAGAGAGAGAGAGAGAGAGAGAGAGAGAGAGAGAGAGAGAGAGAACCTGGAAGCCATGAACCTAACTTGTGTAACAGAACATCCTTGTTTCAATAAGCCCATTCCCCACTTCAGCCGATTCCCTACTTCCTGATGCATTCTGAGTTGGGACTTCCTAGTTCCTGGAATCATGTTTCATTAGCAGCAGGGATCACTTTGTTTCTACCTGTTTTATATCCAGATCAAAAAGTAAAACCGAGAGGTCCTGCAAAGCGAAGGAGCACTTTGCAGACAGCGATAGGTGATCTAACAGCCGTCAAGACCAAACACAGTGCTATACCGACCGACAGCTGTTAAGAATATTAAAATAAAATGCTCATAACAGCTGGTCCAAACACACAAATTCAAGTGAGAAAAGAAGAAAAATTGCAAGTGATCATATTTTTAGGACCATTTCAAATGCTGAGTCTACAGAAGGGAGCAATTTAATCCGTTTTCCTCTTATTTTCCATGGAGGTAAAGTTAAGAAAAGCTTCCCTGAGTTTTGCTTCAGCATCAGAGGGGCAGCAGATAGGAAGCCGCCTGATCCCTTTCCTTGTGGAGAGTCACACTCTGTTTCAGAGTAGAGAGTGACACTGTCTCTTATACTCTGTCCTGCCAGCCACCAACCTAAGCTGGGCCAGTCACCAACCTCTCTTGTCCTCATTTTCTTGAGTTTAAGGTAGGGAGAACAACGTCCTTGTCCATCCCACTAGCGGATCTACGTAGAAAAGAAAGACTACAGAAAGAGCTTTAAGACCACAAATTGTGCTGGCTCGAAACAGCATATGAATTATTTTTTTTAAATGCCCTTCAATAAAGAAGCCAAAGAAGCCAGGCATGATGGTGCACACTTTTAATCCCAGCACTAGAGAGGGTAGAGGCAGGCAGATTTCTGAGTTTGAGGCCAGCCTGGTCTACAAAGTAAGTTCCAAGACAGCCAAGACTACACAGAGAAACCCTGTCTATAAACAAACAAAACCACTTCTCATTTGCATGTATATGTACCTTTATTTCAACACCCTAAGGTCTCAGTTGAGGAATGGAATATTTATATCTGATAAAGTAATACTGAATCACAAACACACATACACACATACACACTCATCATCATCATCATCATCATCATCATCATCATCATCATCGTCATCTAGATTTTGTATAAATAATTAAGAAGAGCTTGGTTTTAGCCAGATATTTAGTATCACATGGATCCTTTCTAATGTAGAACAGGATATGTAAAGCAGTTTCAGGCCAGAATTCTTAAATTTGTAACACATCAACTTTAGCCTTAGATGCTCGTCTCAGTGTACAATTTTAAAGGAGTACCCAAAATGATAGCTACAAGCCACTACCTTGCCAGGACCAGCCTAGATTCAGTAGACAGCCGAGATATATCCATAGCAACTAACACTCTGTTTCCAAAGGCCAAAAGTTTCTTAAGGGGCCTTTGTCAAATTTGAGACTGACTTGTTAAATCCTTGTTAATAGTCTAAGCTTCCTCCTCCTCCTCCTCCTCCTCCTTCTTCTTCTTCTTCTTCTTCTTCTTCTTCTTCTTCTTCTTCTTTTCAAGACAGGGTTTCTCTGTGTAGCCCTGGCTGTCCTGGAACAGGGTCTCTCTGTAGACCAGGCTTGGCTTCAAACTCAGAAATTTGCCTGTCTCTGCCTCCCAAGTGCTGGGATTAAAGGCGTGCGCCACCACTGCCTGACTTAAGCTTCTTTTCTTAAATCGCACGCTGACTTTGTCTTGCTACATTTTAATAACTGGCTGGGTTTAGCCACTGGGCAGAGGAAAAAAAATGTCCTTTCTAGAGCATGTGTCAATCAATACTGCAGACGGAGAAAGGGAACTGGGATGACTGGACCATCCATCTCTCTAGCTTTCCTCCTCCAAGGCAGAACAACAGCTGGGTTTCTTCCTTAAGTTAAGCAGAAAGAACCCAAAACTTCCCACCTTCCCATTCCCTCTGTGAGTTCCCGACATGCTAGCTTTTCTGTCCTGGGTCGGAATGCTGGCCTGAAACCCCGGAACACTGCACATTTGCAAATGCTTTTGAGGGTCCGAGTACTTAAAAGTTTATAAATTAAATAAATGGTATAAAAGCCATGAGCAAGCTGGCCTGTTCTTTATGAATACACATTAAACGTTTGGTGTATGCCTCCCTTGTTCTCAGAGAGTGACTTTGAGCACTGCATGACAAATGGGTAAAGCGGGTTAAACACGCGTGGTAATCCGAGGTTTCTCTCTGGTATAGATATCATGCCTTTGCTCCGCCTCTGGGATTTACAGTCAAACATTTTACAAAAAGAGAGCGCTTACATGGGGGAAATATTTGTAACAGAATGACATTCCCAATTTGGAAGATAATTTTATTAATTTTATAGATAGTAGAAATATATTCATTTTATCAGCACTCAAAATTCAAAGATTCCCAAACTCTTTGAAAGTAAAATAACACATCCTACTAAAAGGGAAGTATGGGGCCAGTAAGATGGCTCAGTAGGTAAAGACACTCGCTGCCAAGTGTGATGACCTGAGTACGATCCCCGGAATCCCAGATAGTAGGAGAGAATCAACTCTGGCAAGCTGTCCTCTGAGCTCCACGTTTGTACTATAGCATGACCAGGCCCTTCCCCCGCCCAAAGCGATTAATTAATTAAATGTTAAAAATAAATGCATAGACTGTGGATGGGGGCTAAGTAGTAGAGCATTTGCATGGCATATGCTAGGCCCTGGGTTTGATTCCCCAGCCCTGTAAAATTAATTAGTTAAAATAAATGTGCACAGAAAGAACTTTTGTAAACACAAACAAACCAACTCAAAACATACAGGATAAGGAAAAGCACTAGAATAGCTAAAAAACATTTTGAAAAAGATGAACATAGGGCTGGAAAGATGGCTCAGTTAGGAAAAAGTTTGCTGCGCAATGCGAAGACCTTGGTTCCATCTGCAGAACTCATGTAAAAAAGCAATAATAATAGTAGTAGTAGTAGTAATAATAATAATAATAATAATAATAATAATAATGTGAACATCATTCTTAAGGAAAAATAGTAGAGGTTCTCTGGCTTCCACAGGCTTTTCACACACATACACACATACACACATGCACACACACACACACACACACACACACACACGTGCACACACTTTTCAACCAAAAATAAACTTGGAAGAGTCATATTTCCAGAGAAAGACAGAGCAGAGCACCGAGCTGAGAGGCAAACTCACACAACCAAGGCTGGTTGGTGTGAACAAAAAGTGCAAGGATGAACCCGAGAAGCAAGAAAAGCACTTTCTATACACAGTGTTGGAACCACTAGCCATACACAAAAACACATAGCCAGAGGCTGCCTGCAGCCTAACTGCTCATAGCAGTCAACTGCAGTATGTCACAGACCTAGCATCTGTGTTGTACACGAAAGTCCTTCAGAGCCAGGGCCAGGAAAAAAAAAATGCTTAGACACATAAAACCACAGCCCACAAGTCAAAAGTCAACAAGTTAAGAGTTCATCGAAATGCAAGTTGAATTTGTTTTCTAAATTTTAATGACTATTATTATGTATGCACAATAATGGCGGGAGGGGTGCCACAAAACCTGTGTGGTGGTCAGAGGATTCCTTTGTGTCCCTCTGGAAGTTGAACCTTCTGCCTTTCCACGGGCTTCAAGGATCAAAGCCAGGTCAGCGCGCATGTGCGGCAAGCATCTTTACCCACTGGGCCATCCTTCCCGCCCTTGAATTCATGTTCTGTTCCAAGATCGTAAAACCAAGGCAGAGACTAAGAGAAAACATTTGCAGGGCACATATCTGACAAAAAACTTGTAGCAAGAACGCAAGAATTCCCAGACCACAACAGTACAGACAGTTCTTAAATGAACAAAAGAGCTGACCACAATAGAGTAAAGCTGTAACCCCAGCACTTGAGAGGCAGAGACTAGAGGATCAGGAGTTCAAGGTCAGCCTGGGGCATATAGGGAATCTGATGCCAGCATGGGCACCATGAGACTGTGTCTCAAGAAGAAAAGCAAAAGCAAAAAAAAAAAAAAAAAAAAAAAAAAAAAAAAAAAAAAAAAAAAAAGCACAAACTGAACGAGCGGTTTCACCAAAGAAAACGCAGGCAAGAGCAGAACAGCCTTAGAGATGCTTTGCATTGGGACTCCTTGGAACCATGAACGACAACCACAACTACCCACCACCTTGTGCATGTCTGACGGGTTACCATTAAAACTATGAAGAAGAACTGGGCGGTGGTGGCGCACGCCTTTTATCCCAGCACTTGGGAGACAGAGGCAGGAGGATTTCTGAGTTCTAGGCCAGCCTGATCTACAGAGTGAGTTCCAGGACAGCCAGGGCTACACAGAGAAACCCTGTCTCGAAAAACCAAAAACCATGGAGGAGAGCAGGCATTGGTATGACATGAGCTTCTGGCTCTCTCGTGGGTTGGTAGTAAAAGGGAAACACCAAACTAGCTTTTTTTTAAAAAGTCACACGTTTTTTTTAAACAGTTACCGTGTGACCTGAGGCTTTCACTACTAAGAAGTTAGTTCACATAGAACCTCCACATAGATGCGCCTGGTGACTTTACTCACAATGACCCCAGACTGGAGATAACTCACATGTTCTTTAGCTGGTCAAGGAAGAGACAGGCTGGGGCACAACCCCGGCGCACAGAGTGCTAACCAGTGATGAAAAGGGCATAATGTTCATGGAGGTAAGGACATGGACAGATCTCAAGGCAGCTTTGCTGAGGAGCAGAAGTTGGTTTCAGAAAGTTAAACATGTATGCTGTGACTTAGTTCACACCATACTCTTACAACAAAAAACGACTCTGTTGGAGAAAAGAGAAACCATCCCCCAGGGGTAAGGACAGAAGGAGGTTGCAACGTAATCGAGCTGTTCTCTGACTGTTTGGATTGGGACAGTGGCCCCTGCAATTTTTATATATGACGTTTTTTTTTTTTTTAAAAAAATCCATGTATACGCATGTTCATAGCAGCAACCTTCAGAGTAGCCCAAAAGTAGACGAAGCCCAAATGTTCACCAACAGATGAATGGATACACAATTTAGAATCTATAAATACTATCCAATGGAGTAGCACTCTGCCATAAAAAGGAATGGACTGATAGAACCCCCACAGGGAGGGAAGGCCTGAGGGATCCTGAGATGATCAGGAGGATCACACGCTGTCTGGTTCTATTTCTGTGAGACCATCAGGGTAGCTACATTCATAAGACCAAACACAGACACAAGCAACTGGGAAACAACTGATGTAATGGTACAAGGTTTTGTCTTAGAGCAACAAAAATATTTCAGACAGGTAGAATGTATGGTATACAGCACTGTGAACGTACAAAATGCCTAGAAATTGTAAAGGGTTTTTGTTTTGTTTTGTTTTGCTTTCCTTTTGCTTTGCTTTGCCTTGCTTTGCTTTGTTTTTTGAGACTCAGTCTTGTGACCCAGTCTGACCTCAAATGCATAATCCCCCTGCCTCCACCTCCTTGCAGGCATATGCCACCACTCATGGTTTATGCAGAGCGGGAAACTGAACCCAGGGCACTGTTAATGCCAGACAAGCCCCCTCCCACCCGAGGGACATCTGCAGCCCCAGTTGTTCCCTTTCAGATGCCTGATGTTATAAGAACTTTGCTATAAGACAATATAATCTAAAAAGTCAATTTCACTATGATCATCTCAGAAGATCAATTTAAAGCCACGAGGAGATGTTACTTAACAAGACAATTAATAAATTGGTGACCTCGTGACCAGATTAGCATCTTGAACACAGGGCAAAGATGGAAGTTAAGTTGCAAAATTCCAAGGAACCACACACACACCCCAAAAGTTCACAGTCTCCCCCCAGTCCCAATTTTTAAAGATTAAAAAATATAAGCCTAGTAGTGGAGTCCTGTGACCCAACCTACTGTAGAGGCTGAAACCTTCGAGGCTAGACTGGGCTACAGTAAGAAGACCAGAAAGGGGACTGGGATGTACCTCGGTGATAGAGCATTAGTCCCACACTTGAGGGATCCTGGGTTCAATCCTCAGTGTGTAAAATATAAATTAAATTGTACCCGAGTGTGCTCCTGAGTTTTATTTTCTTTTCAAACAGCACTTGCTTAATTACGAATATTTAAAGTTATAGACCCAGTTTCTTTCTTTCTTTCTTTCTTTCTTTTAAAGCATGAATGTGTTTTAGAATGCATCACAGAATAGGACAGAACAGAACAGAACAGAACAGAACAAACAAACAGAACAGAACAACAGAACAGAACAGAACAGAACAGAACAGAGCAGAACAGAGCAGAACAGAACAGAGCAGAGCAGAGCAGAGCAGAGCAGAGCAGAACAGAACAGAACAGAACAGAACAGAACAGAGCGAAACAGAATTGAAAGGTATTTTTGGACTGATTTTGAAGCTTATTCTGCCTGTGAAGATTAAGAAACCTGAGGACAAGGATGTCTTCAGTTTTCCGTGCTTCCCACATAGACCAGGGGTCCACGGCTCTGAGCCTTTACTCAAGCTCTTCCCTCAGCCTGTGATCTCTTTCCTCCTTAGCCTCTCTTGGACTGGTTAAGTCCTGACCATTCTCTTCTTGAACTGAAGTCTGAGATCTCATTTCCATTGGGGGTAGTGGGTGAGGTTTGCCCTGCACTCCCATGATCCCTCGGGCTCTAAAAGTACTCCACCACAGAAGCTGTCATGAGACGTTCATGTGATTGCCATTCCCTCAGGGCTACAGGCCATAGAAGGGAAACAAAGCTCATTCATCCTTATTCTTTCCAGTAACTGACTTGGAGCAGGCTGTCTGGATTTCCAGTGGGTCCATGGGCTCTCCTGCACCTTTATTAACACAGTGGGCACTGGTATCTGGGCCCAGTCTCTCCTTGACTCAGGACTTCCACTACTATTGTTTTAACCTAAACCCGGATTCCCCAGGTTCTAGGCTGTCTCCACAACTCGTAAGTTCGCCTGCTGTGTGCCCCTAATACTCTCAGCAAGATGTTGAATGTTACCATGCTCAGCAAGTGAAACTTCACACAGCCCCAAGTGGGGCTGAAGATTAGAGTCATTCAAATACACACAGAATCTAACACACCAGCTAGAACTCTCCATAAAGGCTTGTGAGAAAAACACACTCAACCAACGACCCCAGTCACTCCTCAGAACTTGCTTCAGTAAGCCAGCCCAGGCCAACCTCAGCGTGCTAAGGACAGCTCATGGAAGATTTAAGAGTTATTTGTTTATCTAGAAGTCTGCAAAATTTGGGAGGAGTCTAAAATTAATATAATTTACAAATACAAACCAGGTTCAAAAAGTGAGTGTTTGGGGCCTGCCTGTAAGATGGTACTGCAGAAAAAGGTGCTTGCCGCCAAACTTGACTACCAAGAGTTCAATCCCAAGAACTCACATGTGGAAAGGAAGAGCTGATTCCCAGAAGTTGTCCTCTGACTCCCGCATATACACCAAAGCATACACGCAGCACATATAGACCCATTCACATTTGGATTCTCTCTCTCACTCACTCTCATTCCCTTCCTCCCTTCCTTCTCTCTCGTGTTTCTAAAAGAGAAAGAAAGAAAATTGACTATCTGCTTACCATGGGAGAAAAAAAGCCCGCTAAGTTATCTCAGCTGCTGCTGTGCATGTGAGACAAACTCTCAGGAATGTTCACCCTGAAATACACACCGGCTCCTCCTCCCCTCTAGAATGCTCCACCACATCAAGCAGACTCAGCACTCTTAGGTGTCCACATGTGCAAGGGACCCCCAGGTTGAAGCTTCCTGAGAAATCCGCACACCTCTGACACCTTTCCCTATAAAGTTATCCTGGTGTTACTGAGCAGTTCCCCGTGGCCCTGCGAGCGTTCTTGGGGTCTTCTGCATAACTTTTCAGGCAGATACCAGTAATCACGCCACTTCCTAGACCAGCTGCAGAGGCTTCAGGTATACTGCCTTGAACAGTCCCTTTGAAGGGCTTTCTTAATGCCAACTGTCCTCCCAGAAGCCACCAGGCAACTCTACCACGTGACAGGGAGTGGTTACACACTCTACAATCAGGCAAATCTGCCTTCTGCATCCCGTCTCACTAAACCCTCCACTAGGTGTGGTCATCAGCCGGTCTCATCTTCCGTTTCCTTGTCTGTGAACAAGAACCTGTGCTGTTGCTGCTGTCCCTTGGCACGAGAAGGGCCCCAGACAAATCTAATAATAAACATATAACCAAGGGAGCCGGGAGATACAGAAAACCCTCTCCCACTCTAAATGGAGAGCGACTAAAACCATAAAAATCCCAAGGACATACCGATTCAGAACGTTCTCATGTACTTCCGGTGAGCCATTAACAGAATGGAAGAATTGGCTTGCCTTGTTTAAAGCCCATGAAAACACATGACGGTGAACCTGTACATGGTAGAAACTGCATGGACAGGGACCATGGGGTGTCCTCTATGAGCCAGACACAGGCATTTTTCTCCCAAACTCGACAAAGCACAGACAGAGCAATTGGCAAGACTCTGCTTGACCTCGGTCTCTCCTGAACAGCCTTGGTCCTTTCTGGCAACAGTTGGGGGAGGAGATTAAGACACAACAGGGTACAGAAAAGGAGTCGAGTGTTCTTCCTAGATTCCCCTCCTTACAACAAACATTCTTGGTTTGTGCAGGGAAAGGAGTCAGGAAAAAGCAAGGCGGGAGAGTTAACAGTGACGTCGGCTTGCAATTCACTCAGGCTGAGCGGAGGGAGACAACAGAAGCCACACTGTGCCGCCCACCTTGCTGATGGTAAAGCGCACGTGGGCATGAATATTTTCGGCATCCTGTGGTGACGGGTACTTAGGATCTTTACAGATATTTTGACCCTCAGTCATCCTTTAAAATAGGGGTGCAGGAAGATAGGAGGGTTGGAAGTGTAGTTCAGTGACAGGGTGCTTACCTGGCATGCTCACAGCCCTGGCTCTAAGCGACGCTGGGGAGCAGGGGAAGGGAGGGTAGGAGAAGTAAAAGAAGAGACCATCAAATTGAGCTATGAGTTTTTAAAACACAAGTAAAAGAAATTTTCTCAATTACTGTTTTAAAAATAGGCGGGCAGGTAGTGGCACATGCCTTTAAAGTCCCAGGACTCGGGAGGCAGAGGCAGGTGGAGCTCTCTGAGTTCAAGGCCAGCCTGGTCTACAATAGTAAGTTCCAGGACAGCCAGGGCTACATACTGACTATCTCAATCAATCAAGCAAGCAAGCAAGCACTGACTGTATTCCTTCTGAGCATGGAGGTTTCCATGGCCACTAATGATGAAACTAACCCAGCTTATTCTGTTTTGTAGCTGAATTTCTCCTTATAGTATACCTTATTTTTCAGCATTTCTTAGTCCTCGGGCTGTTTTGTGCTACTTTTCTCCCCAGGACAGGGAAGGAAGCTTTCTGTGTCGCACAGTTGATTCCTGGCTGATTCAGCAGCTCTAGGTCTGCCCAGAATTACAATGACAACCCTGCCTTCTAGTCCTGACCCTTGTTTGTGCTATACTGAGGACAGAAAGATCATTTATTGGCCAATCCTACCAAGCAGCGGAAGTGTAAAAGTTGTGTAGACTTGTTCCCATTATTTTGTAGTCCGTGTGTGCTGAACGACCCTAAAATTGGCAATATTTCGCTTTAAAAAAATAAATAAATAAAAGGAGCATTTCAAACTCTTGCATGAGGTAGGTGGGCAGACACACAGGCCAGCAGATTATATACATACTTCAGTAATAGACTTTTTTTTTTTTTTACAAAGACAGGGACTTTCATATTAATAGCGACATTCTATTACAGTCTGTCAAAAACTGCATAACAGATCCTTCTGTTCTATTACTGTCCCTCCAAACAAAACCCATTAAGCATAAATGTGACATCAAACAGCCACCCTTAACAGCCAAGCTTCAAGGCTGCAGAGGCTACAGCGGCCTCTCAAAAAAAAAAAAAAAAAAACCACTGCAGTTTGCAATTATAGAAACACACTCGACTTATCTGCAGACATCTGTAAGGGCGCTCCAGTTTTTGCCTCTGTCTTACACATACACCCCTGGGGAAGTCTGGAAATCATTTTTTTTTTTTCTGAAACTCTGTTGGCTCACAATTTCAAGGCAGTGCTGGGTGTGTGCTGTTCTTTTGTTTGTTATAATGACCAATAAAAGTGGAATGCAAAAATATCCACCCGAACCCTACTAATAGAAGCCAATCAGACCTCAGTCAGAGTCCTCCCTCCTCCCCACCCCCATCTCTAGGTCACGTATGCAACCTGCTGGCTTGCCGGAAGGGCTTTCCAGTTGCTTGTCCCCAAGGCCGGTCACAGTGAACAAAGCTCAGAACTGAGTCTCCAACTTCATTCTACATCTCTTTGCCACTGTGGCAGAAAGGATAGATGCATTCACGTAGTCCACTCGATGACTGGAACACCGTTTTTGTTTGTTTGTTTGTGTTTTTTTTAAACAACCATTCTTGATGGGCCAATGTGTTTGTCTTTAAGGATTGTCCCAGCAAACTCTGTGCACATTTCAGCCAGCTCCAGATGAAATGAGTTAAGCTCTCTCCCGGCCTGCTGACGTTTGAATGTGCCATCCTCGGACCTATGACTAGGGACTTCAATGCCTCCCCTGCCCCTGTGCCCTCCCACCCCCTCCCACTCCTTTATGTATATATGTTGCATAATTATAGAGCAGTGGGTATTTATCACCTCTTCTGGGCAGTAAGCAGAAAGACACACAATACCATTACTTCCAGCTACTGCTTTTCCCAAGATAATTAGGTAACGCGGTGGAAGGAGGCTCCTAAGCCTAAGGCTGTTCAAGTTAAGTGATTGACACGGCTCTGTCTGGCTGCTCTATTAACTGTTTCATTTTGTTGCTATTTGCAGTTTGCTTGGCTAATACTCCGAACAAATACAGACTGTTTCTTTAGCCCCTTTTTTCTCTTTGACCTTCTCCTGCCCATTTTCTTTGACTCTCTTCAAACTGCCTTGAAAAGGGCCTGTTGAATGCGCAGTCCATCAGAGGCCCAGGTCCGTCCCTACCCTTGCCCTGAATGCCTTACTTCAAAGATGGGCCGCATTCTTTAATTGGCCTTTGAATTAATATCAAAGGGTCACAATGCGAGTGCCAAAAGAGAAAGGGGCTTTAATGAAGCAAAGAACCACCATTCACTTGCAGATAAGCACGTTTTTATGCCTGAGTGGTCGCTGTGGCTAAAGGCTTGGTGAAGGGTAGACTGAGAGGACTTTTCCTTAAGTAGTGATTAGTTCAAACAAACAAGAGTAAACAAATTAAAAAAAAAAAAAGTCTACAGACAGAGACAACATAAAATAAATAATAAGCCGAAATCCCAAACGCCACATCCCTCTCACAGATCCATTCAAAAAATAAGAAATGAGAGAGAGAGAAAAAGGAAGAAAGAGAGGGAGAGAGAAAGAAAGAGAGAGAGAAAGAAAGAAAGAAAGAAAGAAAGAAAGAGAAAAAAGGGCTACAATTCATTAGCAAATCCATCCACCATTTTTAATCCCTTATATCAACATAGAAATTCCAAAAACAGGCCTGGAAGCATTGCCATTCTGAAATGACGAGAATAACACAGAAGGAAATATTTTGACCTTAAAAATCTTGGGAAAATATAACATTTTTTTATAACATATATCCTAAGGTTCAAGATATAGTGACATTTGATATGAGCAATTGTGGCTAAACTATTCACACTTGATTCTTTTATACAGAGAACTTAATTTGAGCCTAAAATACTAAAATGTATTTCCATCTATCATCTTCTATCTATCTGTCTATCTATCTATCCATCCACTCTACCTATCTATCTAACTAATCTATCTATGGGGACGATATTTTCTGTTTCTTCCAAAGAATATAGTGGTTAGTGGCCACTGTTGTCCTTGTGCCCTGGTAATAATGTTGTTGTACTGTACAATGTATGCACAAACCCACAGCACCAGAGGTCAATGTAAGGTAGAATTCAGCTCAAATCATCATGATTACAGACTGAAATAGTAAGCCATTCTCCCCTCCCTCCTTCTCCTTCTAAAGGCATTGGTGATTAAGGAAAGAACCCAGTCCCAGGGAATTATCATCTTAGCCATAGCTTGGACCAGCATCCTGTAAACCCAGCTACACTCAATTTGGCCTCTTATAGACATAACACTGAGACTGACCAAGGCCTAGGACCTTTGTCCCTTCCCTGGATGCCTTAGAAAAAGAGTTTATGTGACTCTCAATGGGACACAAGGAAGGACCTTGTTTCGATACTTCAATCCATCCCCAGAAGTACATTGCCAATTTTAAATTCTGGCACCCCAGCTTGCCAGTTTTATGCTAAAGGAGAGAAGAAAGAAAGAGAGAGGAGAGAGAACTTCCTTATCTTGGGAGAAATCAAAGGCATTTCTTCCTCAGTGGCTCTATTTTCCATGAGCTTGTCCATCTGCTTCAGAGTTGCCAAAATGGAGAGAGAAAGGACACCAGATAAATGTCAGGGAGTCAGCCAATCTGCTTAAGTCTCCAACTTTATCCCAAGAAACTCCTTCCTGCCCTGCTGGGCCTTCCAATCTTTTGACATGAGCCAACAGGCATCAAAACAAATGTACAAATCAAAAGACTTATTTTGCCCAAATCTAGACTCTCAGAAGCTATTTCTCCCATCCCAGTGTTCTGCCCGCTAACCAGTGTACTGCTTTGAAATAGGGTACTGCCAGCCCCAGCTCCAAGGTCCCATCTGTACAGAAGACAGAATTAGTGCAGTGTATTTTGAACTGACCAGGGGGAAAAGCTACTTAACCCTTGTTAAACTGGACTTGGAGAAAGTATGAAGGGAAATCAGTCAGGGATCAAATCCTGTTTCATAGAGGCCAAAAGAGACAGCAGATTCCAAATAAATAGTAGGTGTCTATTTGTTCAGAGTTTGTCACATGTCTGCAGTCACGAACACATCACAGTAATGTCTAAGGGCAGGGGAGAGAATGCTGCCATCTCCAGTCTTGGGAAGTCCAGCTCACACGAGGCAGTGACTTTCCCCTGATCGCCGAGCTAGTCAGAGCATGAAGTAGGTCAGAGACTAGCTATTACAGAGTCAGAGTTCCAGCTAATGCAGAAGTAAATGCTGGCAAGCTAGTATTCTGTGGTTTCTCTACCAAAATCCACAAGTGGCATAAATTCAAAATCACTGCAAATCCAACTCAGTGAAACACACAAAAAGGTATTTGGACCACATAGTTAACTCTTGCCCAGAACACTACAGTCATGTATACATAACATGGCCATTGATAATGGCGATTCTTGGCTCTACTGGTTAGAACATACACCTGTCTGTCTAAGTGCTTGCTTGTTCTTGTATTTGTTTTTTTTGTTGTTGTTTTTTTTTTTTTTTAAGATGGGGTCTCATATAGCCCAGGCTGGCCTCAAATTCATTATATAGGTAAGGATGACCTTGAACTCCGGGTCATTCTGCATTGGCCTCCCAAGGGCTAGGATATCAGCCATGTTCCAATTTATTCAGTTCTGGAAACCAAACCCATGCCCACAGGTTAGGCAAGCACTTTACAAGCTGAGCTACATCCCCCAGCCCTGAGCTCTGTATTTCTGAAAAGTGCCACAGTCAAGTATCTAACATCATTTTCACTCTTTGAGTTGAGAAGAGTTTCACTTTACTTTGAAGGGCAGAAAAATGGAGGCAATATGGTTTGATGTCAGGTGAAATAACACAGTTTTAGAGTTTGTAAATCTGAATGACCCACTCAGGGAAGCTACCCGAATAATCCATTTATTTCTGACATGGCCATCAATAAGAATTGAAGGGCATTTGATATCTAAGTAAACTTTCTTCTTCCAGGAGACACATCATTCCTGGGGCAGATTGCATCTCCTCCAGCTGGCTTCCAATTTGCAGCTTGCAAGGCGTGCTTCTGAAGCTCCATGGGAAATAACTTCTCCCTGAGGCTCAACCTGCAGGCTGCAATCATGCAGCAGGAACAGCTCAGACTTCACAAGCAGCTGCTGGAGTTAAGGACTCTCTGAGACTTCAATGTAAGCCTTGTCCCAGGCACCCACCGGACCTCTCATAATACAGACTTTGCTCTCTCCACACTCCTGGGTCTTAATCCAAAAGCCACTCACCTTGCATGTGTGCACCCTAGCAGACAACACTGACCTGATCTGATGAGATAGTTGGTTGAGATCTCCTGCAAGCTGATTGCCCAGGGTTCGTTCTAGATGGGATTCCGAGGCACACTCAGTCTCCCCGCTTTCATTGCAAACAAGGGGAGAATTACCCTGGGATTTTGACACTCACAGAAATTGTACTCCCTTGCTCCTTTTTAAACATAAGGCTTCCTCCTCAAACCTTACCACCACTTCATACAAGCACTAGATGGGTTGTCCAAGCCGGACTCAGTGTTATGTCAACGAAAGACGATTAAAGGGGAAGAAAACCCGAGTCTCTCCAAAGCTCTGGGAGCGGGCATCCTGCTGCAGGGTTCAATGGACAACATTTGTTACGAAATAGTAAAAATTTGCATAATTTTGGGGAAGACTTTGTTTTCAAAGCCATTCTGTCTTTCACCTGCTCAGGCCTCTACCGTGTATGGCTTTGGTTAACTTTTTTGTTGATGGAGGCTCATGTTTAACCAACTGTTTTTAATTTACAAATTAAACTTGTCAGAAGTAGAAATCCTTCCTTGGAACTATTCCAATATGTCAAGAATTAATTCTAATGAAAACGGCATTGCCTAAATGCAGGATGGCCAGCCACTTATTTTATTTACACAAAGTCCTTCTCAGTTTCTTTGATAAAAGCAGCTAAATCTTTTTCCTCTTTCATGTTTTGTCAGCACTTGATTCCTTTGTCCCTTGGCTATTTGCCTAGCTGTGGACAATAAGGAAGGAAGAATAGAAGCAGATTGTTGGAATGGCCCTCAATAAACCTAATTATGACATGTTGACTGCCCTCACCATGACATGGTCAGGGGACCCAGGCTTATTCAATTACCCTCGCCAGGTTTCTCTTTCAGACCTAAACTTATCCTCTGACTGTTTGTATTTCCAAACAGTATTCATGTTCATTGTGAAAGAAAATCCCCTGGACTTGGAAGGGTTTTAAAGTTGATGCTGTTATTGTAGCTAATTTTTATTAACGGAATGATAACATGATAAAGAAATGGACCTTTGTTATGTAATAAGAACAAATCAGGGTGTGCTTAGAACTACACCTCTCTTTCCTTTCTCTCGAGCCAGCCTGGCGGGACGTGGAAGCAGAATTAATAAACAAAATAATTTTTCCAACCTGCGCGTCCTCTCACACGAGGCGAACAGCACACAACTGTTACACTAGGATTCCTTTTTTTATTTCAAACAATAATAATAACCACATGACTTCGGCGTGCTGGGGGGTGGGGTGGGGTGGGTGGAGTTTATCTTTTTATTTTTCTGTCTTCTCTAATCACCAAGAACGTTCCTTGCCCCATTAACACTGGAGAATGTAAGTTCATCGGGACTTTAATGTCATCAGCTATTTCTTCAGCTGTTGGATTGAGTTAGGCAAGATGGACACTATTTAATTAAAACTCTGGCTGCTGGTTAGAGAAATGCTTCCCTCCCTGAAAATGTCCATTGGTCACATCAGAGATGCCTGCAAAGTTGGTGTGTGAAAAGCTGGGTGTCAAGTAAACAAAAGAATGTGGGGGAAAAAATGAAGGAATGCCAAACTTCAGCCCCTGATCCATCCTAACTTTTTAAGTCTCATAAGTCTCATAAAGGAATATTCCGTTGTAGTTACAGAGATGGAAAGCCTGGCAGAGACTGCTGGAGGGTCCCAACACTTCTGTGATGGTTTCTTTTTCTTTCCTTATTTGTTTGTCTCTTAGGGGTCTCTTAAGAACCGTATTGTCCCCTATCTTAAGAACCATATTGTCCCCTTTAGATAGTTTAACATTTCTTGGGACAACAGCAGAAAAAAAATACAAACTTCAACAAAACAAAGCAGATGCCTGGATGTTTTAAAAGCTGCTCCTCGATTCTCTTCCCTGCCTAAGCAGTGCCTATCCTTCCAACAGAAGCCAATCCAGACTGCTACTTGCCCCGTCAGTGAATTCAGAGTCTGGTTTGTATTTGGTTCCTGTGGAGAGGGCCTTTAAAATCTGATGTGAGAAATCTATTTCCCAAAAACAGCCTCGTGAGATAAAATATACAGAGCCCTTGATGTTCGGAGAACATTTAGAATAAGTATTGGCCACCCGGGTTCTACTCCACAGGTCCATTTCCTCTAGGTTTCTAATACTCAAAATGAATTGTTGAACAAAATCTTTACAAATGCTTAATCTGAATGTCTTTGGTGAATATATATGTGTGTGTGTGTGTGTGTGTGTGTGTGTGTGTGTGTGTGTGTCACATATGTCAGTCTCACTTTAGGATTTCCATACTTTAGTTGGTAAAAATTTATATTTGTATTTATAATTGATTGCGAAAAATGACTTTCACAGTGCATCTTCCCTATTAAGTAAAAAAAAAAAAAAATTATTTAACAGACAAGAAAATAGTGGACGCTAGGCCGTCCTCAAGGGCTCAGATGACTTTAATCAGAAGATAACTCCTGTCTAAAGGAAAGGGGAAGAAGAAGAAGAAAGAAAAGAAAGAAAAGATCTGCTTCTGCTACTTTAGAGTGGAAATGTTATTAAAATATCCAAGATGTCTCAATATTTTAACTTGAAACATATGTATTTTTGCATTCCCTAAAATGTTTTAATGTTTTTATATAGTTAAACAGAATAACAACTCTTCCTCGGATCTCAACTAGCGCTTCCCTAAGAAAACATGAGAAAAAGAATAACTCAAGGAAATCAAATACTCAGATGGAGTACCGCGCACCGCCCCAGACTCGGCACAGCGCTATGAATGCTGCCGTTTTAAAAGTTATATGGCTATCTTGCTGTTCAAACTAAATTAAGTAAATTTATGCCCTAACTCTCACAAATGTGACTTCCAACAACCTGCTGGAAGCCAGTCCCTGTATCAGTGTAAAGCAGGGGCTTGCTTGCTTATGGTTCAAAAAAGGGGGAGTTCAATACATTTGATTGTTTTGATTTTGTATGGAGTTACTTTAAAAAAAAAAAAAAAAGTCAAGCATTGGCTAGAAGTGGCCGAGATCAGATTTCTTCTTTAGTCTAAAGGTCGAGCACTGCCTTTCACTCTTATCAAATAAAAAAATTTTAATTTGCAATTCAGAGCTCAAAATTGCAATATATTTGATCTCAGTACTGGATAATCAGTAAGAAAAATAGAAATAAACTCTTTCATATGGTAAACGGTAGTGCTTATTATTCTGGTTGGACAAGGGGTATATTTTCTCCTAATAGTCTCATTTTATAGCATTCAGCCTTGATTTCAAAAGATTAGTAAATACAGCAACATTTGCTTACATGTGTTCCCACAAACCTACTTAAGATAAAGAAATATACAACAAAATTTGAACCAGAGATATTTGATACATTAAAAAGTTATACACGTAAATATTAAACTTTCAGAATGCACCATGTGGGTTTTTTTTTTTTTTGATCATTCAGACTTTGCAGTGAAGGGTTGAAATACATGAATGAATTTCTGTCCATTTTCAAAATATACAGCTTAAAAGTCCATATGTTAAATGTCGACTGTTGAAATAAATTTCCATAAAAACAAAACGGTAAAAAGGTAGAGGGGGAGAAAAACTTAATAAAATCTCCTCTTGATCGACCACGACATTGTGCCTTGTGTTGTTTTCACTCCAAAGAGAAAAGGTCTTACATTCTTTCCAAGTTTCTATATAATGCTCACAGCACGTCT
>NW_022196896.1:103999310-104012638 GCF_008632895.1 Mastomys coucha
AAAGAAAGAAAGAAAGAAAGAAAGAAAGAAAGGAAGGAAGAAAGGAAGGAAGGAAGGAAGGAAGAAAGGAAGGATGAGTTTTAGATTTTAAGTGATTTCTTCTTCACAAATTTTTTCCCAAATTGTTTTACCTAGAAGATGTTCATTGACACAAATAACATTTTCAAAGAATTTTTAGATGTATATTTGCGTCTCTACTCAAGGCAAAATAAGAAAAGAAAAATAGAGGAAAAAAGAAAATGTTTCTTTGCCAGCTTCTGTTTCTGACAACAGTTTAGTTCACTCACCTAACATACACTTAAGAAAAAGTGCTGTAGAATCAGTCAGGGTAGTGAAGAACACCCTTGTCTACGGCCCCCCCATTCCTTCTCTATCTCTCCCACCTCTCTCCCTCTCTTCCTCTCTTTCAGGATCATTTCAAATACTGATTTGGTCAGCCAGAACCTCCGTGTCCCTGGAAACAGAAAGAAATCGCTACTGTTCTTCAGAAGGCCGTATCATTTTTATACAAATACAGAAGTTTAACAGCCCCCACACAGCACCTCATACTTTTCCAGCCTCTTCTATAAGCCAAGTTTTGTCAGCAAGAGCAAGGAAGCATGCATCCCATGTGAGGACAAGGCAGAGTTGTCTGATCACATGTAGGAACACACAGAGCTGTGCCTTCTCAGCTTCTGAACCTACCTGCCACCCTCTGGTACCTAAAGCCTTCCCGCCCCAACCCAAAGACAAGACGAGACAGGATAGCCACTTGCCTGGGACATTGAGTCCACCCTTGTCCCGAATACTGTCCCAAGCACACACACGGAGAGGAACAGAGCGTCAGCCCTGAGATTAATCCGTTCTCACACATGACTGGGCTGTGTTCCCATGCATTCCCCATACAGGTGCTTGCCATCTCACCCCACCTCTGCTGAAGACAGATGGCAGTGGATGCTGTAGCATTTGAGACTTAGATGTGCCCATCTAGAGAAGGAAACCCATCACATCTTAGTTCTCGCATCATTTGCAAAGATCAGGGGATATTAAGACATTGCTGGGATCCTTGTCAGAGCCACAAAAGGGCCTTGCACAGGTGCGGCTCCACACGCTCATTAACTCTATGGAGAATCTACCTCTGGAGGCTGAGGATGTGACTCAATTAGTAGAATGCCTGTCTAGCGTGAATCCCAGGGTTCAATCCTCAGCAACCACAAATCAGGTTGGCCACACCTGTATTCCTAGCACTCTGAAGGTACAAACTGGAGAATTGGGTGTTTATGATCATTTTTGGTTACACAGCAAACTGGAGGCTAACCTAAGCCACATAAAATTATGTCTCAAAAACAAACAGTAAAGAGAAAACTCACTTCTGACAAGTGTCCCTCTTAATAGAGGTAGTCTGTTGTCAGAGTCTTAAATCCACTGACCCAATATTCACAGAATATCAACAGATTCTAACTCCCAAAGCTAAGATCCAATAGAGCCTATGATAAATTTAATAGTACATAAAACTAAGAACAGACAAAATAAAGCCCTGCTGTTAATCCAGAGGCTCATGGCTTGTGTCCTCTAAAGTGATGTGTTTCTGAGGGTCTCTGGAACCTAAGCATGTGGCTCAGTTGGTAGGAATACCTGCCTAGCACACTTGAAACCCCGTGTTCAATCCCTAGCATCACATGACCCAGCACCTCGACTCTGGATTCTAGAGGCTCTGGGGATATGAACCCTTGAGGTTGCTACATCCAAAAAGACTATCCCTCATATCTTAGGTCTTCTGAAGAAGGGCAGAGGCATTTCCTCAGACCTCTGACAAGTGTCCTGGAGCCATTGAAAGTGGGAACACTCAGATCAGTTTGGCCACATAGGAAAAGCTTTCAGACGGGAGACGAGATGAGCCCCACACTGTACATTCCTGATTTATGGCTCTGAACCTGAAAGGCCTGGCATGCTTTTCCATGGCTAAGAAGATCAAAACACCAAAGCCAAGGCCCTTCCCTGACACAGAAGATGTGGGAGCACCAGAGTGGAGAATTGACTTGACCGCTTCTAAGACAACTCAGTGGAGCACTGTCCTCTAGATCCTCCCTACCAGCAAGAAGAGCTCTCTTGGCTGAACTGATCCTGTCTGTACACATTCAAGACAGGATTTGCTGAGAGGAGGGGCACTGGGAACCTGTTTCTGGCCTCCGTAGATGCCTCTAATCTCACCTTTCCTCCATATTAAATTGGCCAGTCCCAAGATCCCTTTGCAAAGTGATGACGCCTCTGACGGATGAAGCTGTTGAGTTTCTATGTGAACAGGGCAAGCTGAATGGAAAAGGATGTGTGTGGGGTAGGTATCATGGGAGGAGGCAGCTGGAAGCAAGACAAGAGAGAGAAGGGAGGCAAAGGGACCAGCCCAGAAACTGACCACTCCCCCTACCCCAGGTCAACCCACATGCTAGTAGATGAGGGAAAGCATTTTCAAATGTCTTAGGGGAGGAGGTTAGAGAGCAGGGAGATTCTCAGCCATACCTGTGAAAAAGCTAAGCTTGTTGGGGGGGCCATGGTTTCCTATACAGAACTACCTGAGTGACAGTTCATTGTATACTTCCTAAGGCTCTTCCAGAAGGATTTTCCATGTTCAGAAATGTCAGTGTGAAAGATAGGCATTGTCTTTTCTATACATGGGAACCCTCATGGTTTTAATGTGGGTTTTTTTTACTTTTAAAAAGTAGAAAGGATTCTTTTGAGGGTAGGGGAGTCATTAAAACAGTGACACTAAATTATAATCATTGAATAGAATGATGAAAGTTAGCCAACAAAGACAAAGACAAAAATTCAGTTCTGAGTAGTATTTCTCGTCTATCTGACCAAGGTATATCCTTGGCTCTCCAATACAAATTAAGCCTGCCTTCTGACCCATGCAAGAACTGCATTCCCCTCCTCTACTGGCCACTTACGATAGCTCCTACATCCCAAGTATCCACCGGTTTTGTCTTCATAGAGGCCCAAAAAGACATAGCACGGAGAGGAAGAAGACACAAAGAAGCCAACTTTCATTGAACAAGCTGAAAGAAGCCTCAAAACTGATCTCCAGGTGGGTGAGGATTTGAGTCGCCATTCTGACCTTCCACTAGAGCCATGTTCCCATCTAAAGGCAGCTTTCCCAATACCAGGGAACCCCTCTCACTCAAGCACACTGGAGTCTTGTTCTTTGGGATTTTCTGGCCTGACATTTTATCCCAAGTTATCCCTTTGCCCTCTTCTCCCAGACAAGCATTCAGCAAGTATTCAGAGCTCAGCAGGACCAGTGAGCACAGACAGACATTGGCTTCCAGTGAGAGACTGCAGAAGTTGCCTCTCTACCGCTTTGTAATAAGTGTGTGTTGCACGCAGACACATGCCATGGATGCGTCCTGTCTGCATAACACCAACCAGTCCCCCACCTGGAAGGCATCCACCCTGGATGAGCTCCCAAGTCTTATTTTTTTTTCTCTTAACTTTTATTTAAGTAGTTTTATTTTTTTTAAGATTTATTTATTTATTATATGTAAGTGCACTGTAGCTGTCTTCAGACACACCAGAAGAGGGCATCAGATCTCATTACGGATGGTTGTGAGCCGCCATGTGGTTGCTGGGATTTGAACTCAGGACCTTTGGAAGAGCAGTCAGTGCTCTTACCTGCTGAGCCATCTCTCCAGCCCCCCAAGTCTTATTTTTGCTTTGGAAGATTACTAGTCTACCCCAGGAATTATGAGGACCTCCTGTTATACTTCCTAGAATGGCCTCCCACGCCTTTTACAGTCTGAGAGGGTATCAGTAAGCTAGAAACATTCCAGACACTGAGATCTCACCTACTTGGGAATCATGAAATAGAAAATGAACGCTCACCACCTCTGAGTCCCTTCCTCTTCTGAGAGTAGGCATGGGGAGATGGCGCAATGGGTAAGAGTTCTCACTTTGTAAGCCTGAGAATTTGAATCTCCAGGACCTACATATATTTAAAATGCCAGGAATGGCTGTGCATGCCTACAACCCCCAGCACTGGGGGATAGAAACAGGTGAACCCCAAGAGCTTGTTGACGAGCCTAAACGGTAAGTATCTGGTTGAGTGGGAAAACCTGTCTCCAGGAAATAGATTAACATAATAGAACACACACACATGTCCTGCTGTGTCTTCCACACACATGCACGTGACTAAACACTCACATATATGCAACAGGTACAACACGCACGTGTGCAAACACACACACACACACAGAGAAAGTTTACAAATTAAAAGTGAGAGTGTCTCTCCTTGGGCTTGAGAGATGGCTTACTGGTTAAAAGCACTTGTTATTCTTGCAAAGAACGTGGGCTTGGTTCCCAGCACCCACATGTTGGCTCACAACTATACTCAACTCCAGTTCCAGATCATCAGGATCCTTTTTCTGGATTCTATATGCATCAGACACATATACAGTGAACATGCTCGCACACAGGCAAAACATTCATGTACATAAAATAGTAAGAGTCTTTATTAGAGTCTAAAATAATAATTAACTCTACCAAAAGACATCTGCTCAGAGCGATGAAACTAGTCCCCTAGGGGCTGACTCTACTTATCATCTCTCTTTACCTACAAATAAAAGCATTGTAAGACTGGGCCATATATCCAGAGTTTCATCACTCTACACCTGGTGGCGCTGAGACAATTCACTCTAGATGGTCTAAGTTTCCTGAGAACAACATTGCAACCACTCAAAAACACATCAGGATCTTCGTGTTGGGATTAGCCACCTGTAGACCTTCCCTCCTGCATAGGGAGCTGGATTCTCTTACAGGTAAGAATGAGATGTAGCCACAAAAGATGGGCCTGATTCAATTCAAAATCATGCATGGGGTTGGAAGAGGGAAAAAGGCTGCTTTTGATTCTTTCCAGCTCTCTGCAGCTGTCCTTAACCCTAAGCCGGTTCACACTGTCTAACTGACCACTTTAGATCTCACAGGCAAAGCAGGGGGAAAGCAGAGGGGATCCTGAAAGCTAGGGGTGTCTCTCTTAGCTTGCGGAATGTGTGCCTTTCTGCCTGAGTATCTTGGGATGGCCACCAGAGTAATCAAGAGAGAAGCCTTGTTCTTCTTTTGCAGTTTCTGTTTTAACCAGTTAAGACTTTAATTTTCAGAAGGTTTTTATTTCACTGGCCCTCTATTTTTCCTGCTGCTGGATGCTCTGTTCCTAAGAAGAGGTGGCTTGAAATAGTTGGTTCATAATATCTACTGCTATCACACCACCCCCCACCTCTGGGCTTTTGGGGGGGTGGCTTGTCTTTTCCGGAGAACTGGCGCACAGATCTTTCTGGCTTGACTCAGACTAACTCCCAATTTAGGAAAGTCTGAGCCACTGAGTCCCCAAGCATCAGATTTAAGGGGAAATAGGCCAAAATGATTTGAGAGAGGTAAGGTATGTGGTAAAATATAAAAAGTCTTTTGTGCAGAAGAAGGGAACGGATACATACTCCCTTAAAATGTGCAACATTAAAAGTCGGCCATTACCAAGTGAAAAAAACTCCAAGTCAGCACTTTTCAAAGTTAGATACAGCACTATGTTTTGTGACTTACTAGTTCAAAGCCAGCTTGGAGATCCGGGGAAGACAATTTCTCTTTTATACCTTAATGGTTAGAATAAGTTGCTTCTAAATTTTATAAACTGCCCATAATCTCTCTAGTATAAAACAAACATAAGAAAAAAAAAGCTTAATACCTATTTCTATTTTGAATAGGAGTGAAATTAAATAAATTGTAAACAAAAAAGAATTTTAAAACGACCCAATGAGTAGAAGAAAAAGATTGCTTCGATTTAGAAGATGTTCTGTTTGGAGAAAGAAAGGAATATTGGACATGTTTCTAGAAGGCAGTCACTGCTAGTGGGACAAGCAGGCATTTACTAGTAATTTACTAGTCTAATTTAATAGTCGTTTCAAAACTTCCACCCACAGACTGTGACAGAGGGGAAATGTCTTGTGTGCCTAGCACAGGGCTCCGCCACACCCAGGGTAAACACTCTCCTGCCTTTCAAATGTCCAGCTTCTCCACCATTTGTTCTCCGTGTACAACCTAAACTCCAGCAAAGCTCTCAAAAATCACAAACGCCATTCCCTTATTTTATAAATAAACTCACATCTGTGCCAACTGGTGCTGTCACATTGGAGACAGTCTGACTAAAATAAATCAATCTCTGCCAATATAATGGAATACTATGCAGCTATACAAACAGAGCTGACAAAGCCCCGGAGAAGAGTAATTGCTGAGACATAATGCAGGGGTTTTTTGCTTCTTCTTCTTCTTCTTCTTCTTCTTCTTTCTTTCTTTCTTTTTTTTTTTTTTTTTTTTTTTTAAAGAGGTAGAGTTCCATTGACACTGAAAATTGCCATTTCTAGAAAAGGTTTAAAAAATGTATACACACATGAGTGACGGCATGTTTGTTCATAATTTCCAGAAAAACAAGGTATTGATTGATATCTAGTAGGCAGAGGAAAGAAAATATGTTACCCTGCTTTTAGGTATAGCTTTTGAATTTTGTACAAAGCAAGTGTTTTATCCACCCCAAAATAAATATGGTGGTTCGAATGATAAACTGGCTGGAAGTCTATACCAACTGAGTGTTGGCTTGTTGGGACATGATCTCAAGACAAAAAGTCTGTCCATGGAGCTGAGGCCTGGCTCTCAGACCCATGAAGTATCCTCACGTCTGAGAGCCTTCAGGGGGGATAGAGGGCATCCAGAAAAAAGGTGGCATGCTCTCCAATAAGTTTTTATCAGTTTACTGGGGCCCGGGCCAGCCAAGGAGCAGCGACTGCCTGCTGTGCGGCCTAAGCCACAACAGCTGCATAAACCGCCATGCCCCAGCTTGACCTATTTCTGAGACAGTTCAGAGCAGTGTATGCGGGGATAAGAAAACAACCTTCCATGCAGCCTGGGCCTGCAGAGTCACGAGGCTCCAGCCGGAGACAGGGGCAGGAGTTCTGAGTCCCCGGAGCCTCATGACCAAACTACTTTCATTTCATTCACAGTGCATACCAGTAATGGAGGACACACACACACACACAGCATCACCACCACTTTTGGGTGCCTGTGGGGTTGGATAGAAGGAAATGAAATTAAAAGGTCATTGTGATTTAACCTCCACCCGAAGATGGCTACTTTAGAAAGCTTCGTCATTAAGTCTAAACTCCAGTTTTAAGAAGGATCACGCACAAAGAACTAAGGATGTGCGGGTAATCATCTCACGTGGCAGAACTTCGAGGACATTTAAGAATGAGTAGGCTGAAAGAGGCAATAACGGGAAATGGTGGGGAACGACTCCAATTAAACGGGTTTCCGAATTTCAGGAGCAAAAGCTACTATGTTGAGATCAACTTTCACAAAGCAGTTTGCCTGCCTTTGAGCAGACAAAATAAACAAACAAATAAACAGAAGTTTGCAAACAGCAAATTCATCGGAGAGAGAAATAGCCTGGCACGAGAAAGGAATTAAATATCCTTTGAAAGGCAGTGAAATTTTTAGAATTTTGTTGTTTTTCAGACCTATGAAATCAATGAAGTTTTCCTACGAAAAAGCTACCTGTGAACTCAAGTTGCTGATGTGGGGAAAGTGCAGTGTGTGGAGTAAGTATGTGGGGTGTGTGTGTGTGTGTGTGTGTGTGTGTGTGTGTGTGTGTGTGTTTGGTCTTCATTGTTGCTAAGCCTTGAATGAAGCTTTTATCTGCCCTTGGGCAAAGCCCATCTGCTGATCTGTGGGCTGGTCACTTTCTCTCGGCATATTTAGAGTTTTGTGTCCCCTACCCCAGCAGGACTTTCAGCTTTGCTAGGATAGGTGTAATTCGCACACAGCCATCTTCTCACTTGTTCTCACTTGAACCCTTGGAAACTAGCATGACCCACTTCATCTCATGAGTACCAAAAATGAAGTTCAGGAAGTCATACCTAAATAGTTTGAGTTGCTTGGTCTCAGTTAAACAGCCTCACTGGTAGGGCAAGCACTGGCCAGACACTTTTACTCTGGGCAATATGTTCTTTTAGAGCACAGGAACATACAGAAAAGTACTAAATCAGACAGGACAAAAACACTCCAGTCTCCAATGACTTTCAACTGGGAAACTGTCTAGTGTAGGCTTCAGAAAAATGAAGGCTACCATTTTCTTTACAATGATATAAATTACACCAATTAATTTTCTTTAGTTCAAATTAAACTCAGCTCTGATAATTGAGAGAAACAAACACACTTACACTTCAGACACAATTTTCTTAATGATGATGATACATTTGAATATTAAGCTTTAGGACACATGTTTGAGACTTTGGGGTGGGGGTGAGTAATAATGCATTCTGGAATTGTTGATCCCTGGGTTCAATCCCTAGCATCAGAGAAATTAAATAAACAAACTCCATGTTTATTCTAGAACTTTATGCTAAGAAACAAGAGGGATGTATGACTGCCCACTTTTTAATATATCTATGTGAGTCATTTAATAAAAAAAAATCACAAAATCAAAGTGCCGACTTTCTTCCAAAACGCAAACATGTGACCAAATCCGAATTCACTGTAGACACAAAAATAAATGGAACCAATTCCATGCTATAATACAAACCGCGAAACACTTAACTTTCTTAGCTATTTTATCCTATTTGACTTGGGATGTCCATCCAATGGTATAAGACTGAGTGCATTTAATGTACAGTTATTTCTAGAGCCATACTTACCAGTTTTATTTTTAAGAGCCACATTTAAGTTTCTATAAATCTACTTTTTAAATTTTTACTATGATCTTATGAATCATTACATGCTGAAAATAGAGCTGTAACCCACTTCCTCATCCTTGCTGGTGGGTGCTGAAGAGATACCCTTGCTCACTGCAAAGCATTTTAATCAGCTATGTCTGAATGGAATCTGTTGAGTTGGATCCAGAACAGGCAGAATTGGCCCCTCAGATTGAGAGCTGATATTAATATGTTATTATAGATGCCATAAAACTGAACAGCTAAACACCTATAAGAAAATTTAGCCAGGAAGTTATTGAATGGCTCCAAGGGCACAGACATACAATAGATTGGAAGTTTTGTTTTGTTCTTGTTCTTGTTTTGTTTTGCTTGTTTGTTTTTTCCTTCATGAAATCTAGCCTCCATAGGAAAAATCGTTTGCCACTGCAGTAAAAGAACATACAATTTCAGATGGCTTAGATTCACTTACTTTGGCCCAGTGGGGAGTGTGTGTTCTTCCTTTCTGCTCTACTAGAAATCCTGCAGTGGGATTTTAAATGCTGTAAACTTTTTGCTATTTGCCATGTAAACTAATTTGTCTTCTCAACATTTCCCTTTTGGGAGAAAAGTGTATCAAATCAAGTTTTAAATTTTACCCAGGTGCTCCTTATTGAAATACAATTTCTTTCTTTTCTTTTTTTTTTTTTTTTTTTTAAAGAGAAGTGGCCATTTATACAGCAAAAATATCTGTTCCTCTTTTATTCGGAACAAAGGAAAGCTGGTAAACCAAGGCAGGAGTTTATAAAATCTGTGTGATTATCCTCAGCTACATTTTCAGCTCTCCCTTTGACAAGGGCAACTTTCTAAGGTAGTGGTTCTCAACCTGTGGGTCGAAACCCTGGGGGTGGGGGGGGGGAGGAATGTCACAGAGGTTGCCTTCAAAGATCAGAAAACACGGATAATTTCATTACAATCCATAACAGTAGCAACATTACACTTATAAAGTAGCAATGATGGGGGGGGAGGGTCACCAGGGCGGAAGGAACTGTGTTAAAGGGTCTTAAGGTTAGTAAGGTTGAGAAGCACCGTAATGCATCTCAATCAACTAGACAGTGGGTGATGATTGCTAATGTCACAATGGGAACTGAAGTGTCTCATTGTTTCAGTTTTTAATCCCAGCAGATACCTCTGGAGGGAGGCTTATTAGAGAGGTAATATTCTAAAAAAAAAAAAAAAAAAAAAAAAAAAAAAAAAAAAAAAAAAAAAAAAAAAAAAAAAAAAAAAAAAAAAAAAAAAACCTGCCCACTGCAATGGTGATAGAAAGAGGAGAATGCCTGATTTCCTGAAGACTGGGGTGGGGGAGGGAGGATTGTTAGCATTTCCCAGTAGGACAGTGGTTCTCAACCTGTGGGTCGTGACCTCTTAGGTGGAAGCAGCCTTTTCATAAGGGTTGCATAGCAGATGCCCTACATATCAAATATTTACATCATGATTCATAACATTGGAAAAATGCAGTTGTGAAGTAGCAACAAAAATAATTTTGTGGTAGTGGGGGGTCACCATACATGAGGAACTACATTGAAGGGCTGCACCAGTAAGAAGGTTGAGAACCACAGTTTAAGAGGACCTGGGGCAGCCATAGGGCACACTCCTCCTCCCAGGTTGATGTTCATCTGCAGAGAGAATGACGAGGTCAAAGCTCTCTTTCACTTTCTCTCTCTGCACATGACACATAGCAAAGTATGGTGTTTTCAATTTCGCTGCAGGATTTGAAGTAAGAGAAAATGGAAGAGAGACCCTTGGCAAGTTCATAGGTCCCCAGATGGAGCCAGTCTGTTCTTCGATCAACAGTCTTGTCTTGCTACTAAGATCAGGTCCAACTCTAGATCTGGGATCTACAGTCTCCCTGGCAACGTTTGAGCACACAGTCTAACATTCAAGAGGAGAAAGTTGCTTTAACTCTCTACGTGTATAAAGACACATGTACATGTAAAAGACAATAATGCATACCTGACCCAAGGAAGGCAAACCATCACATATTCCAGCTGACTCTCACCTGCTGCTCTATCAATTCCAGGCAGTTATGCTACATTGTAATGATTGATTAGCTATGCTAGTGAGTATTTAAACATGGATGGATCACTAATAAATAAATTGTGAGTTAACATAGGTGATTCTGACATAAAATATTTTAAAGCATGTATAATATAAATATACCCAGTATTGACTACCTGCCAAGATGCACCTTGTTTAAGAATGAAAAGGTAAATAATAAGAAAAAGTAAACCCTAAATAATAAAAAAAGTAAACCCTTATAAAACCATTATTTAGAATCAAAATCGCACTGCAAAGGGGTTGGCAAAGCCTCAGACGGTGGCACATACATGACATACAGTGAAATATCCAAAACCTGACTCTGGCATAAATGGTAGAACCTCAGAGTAATTTGTTGGAATTTGCAAATTAAGCACAGAAATGGTATATTTCCAAAGGAGCCCTTGAAAGAATTTTTTTGCCATCCTAAAAAAGGAAAAAAACCAATGCAAACATATTAAATTCTTAAACAAACAAAAACCTAATAGTTGATCTAAAAATCAACAATTACAGAAGTCATGATGGGATTCCAGTGGGTTTTTTTTTGTTATGTTTTTGTTGTTTTGTTTTGTTTTTTTCCGGCAGTCAACATGTGGGAATGCACTAACTTCTGTGCTGTTACCTCAAACTCTGATGGCTCTCACAGAGTAGCTTGCGGGATAAGTATGCCTTTATAAAACCCAGCACCAGCTTGATTCTTAGTGACCAATAAACGCCAACAGCATACATTGCACACACAAACACATATCTGCTCCCATATTACAGGGATTTTAAAATATACAAGAGAATTATCTAACCACCTGTAAACACAAAATTACAGAAATGTCACACATAGAAGGATGAACCCACTATCCCTCATAATCCTCTGTGTAATTTATTCTCCATCTAATTTTACATTTAAAAAAAAATCTGATATCGTTTCTACACAACATTGAAGCCTGGATGTCAGTTACAGTGACAAATTCATATTTAGAGAATTTGCCATAACAAGATAGTAGCTCCCCTTCCCCCTCCCTAAAGGAGAATCAACTTGATTTAAAAAAAGAAAAAATCACCGTCTCAGTCTCAGACTCAGTTCTGAACACGAAATAGCCACAGGATAATTGAAAAAACACCCCATGAGCCTTCTCTATACGACAACAACGTGGGACTGGTTTCTCCTGTTTCTTCAAGGAGAGTGTGGTCATCTCCTCCTTGGAGATTTCAGAGGAAAAGGAGGATTTTCCACAACAGATAAACTGAAATGATCCCGCTTTGATCTGTGTGGTAAGAAGCCCTAACAAAAGAAGGTGGCTACTGAGGGGCTGAGCTCTCGGCCTTTTAATGGATGACAGTGGTATTAACAAACAGCTACTTAATCAATATTTGGCCAGAGCTGCAGAAAACGCCCCTTTCAGATTTTAATTCCTAGTTATAAAACTACCCTAGAGCAGCCAGTGAGATAAGACTCGAAGCTGACTTCTTAATTGCCCTTTAGTGGCTGGAGAGTTGCTCGGGTACAGTACGTTCTCCTTCTTAATAGTTCCTTAATCTTCATTTACTGAAGTGCATAAATAAGTTACCTGTCAGAGGGTCCCACTGAACTAAGACTTTCTGGGTCCCAAGCCAGGCCAAACTTGTCACTGAACTTTTCATTTTTCTGGCCGTGTATTAGTATATATCTTAAAGATTTCATCTCATGATTAAGAAGGATATTTTGTTTTGTTTTGTCCTCAGAATATTCATGGATGTTGAAACAGCTAGGGTTTGGGTGCAACACTCCTATTCACTTGATTGATTTCTGTATATTCCACTTGCCTGAACCGAGACACACTTTCTGGTTCCGCCTCACCGCCCGGGTGGGTTTTATGACTCAGCCCTGGGGACTCTTAAATGACCCTTCAGTAATTATTACACACTGGAAGCCCCTACCTCCTGTTCCGGTGCTATCAACAATCACATCAAACCCCCAAAATAAACATATGATTTCAAGCATTAATTAGAAAATCTGAATGTTTTCAATAAGGCTAACAAGAAAGCATACAGCAATCATCCCAGTCAAAGAAGTTAAAATAAAAATGCGAAGGGCAGAGTCCTCCCCCCCCCCACAATACCTCCCCATTGTTTAGACTAGCATGCTATTGCAGTATGGTGACCCAGTTCAAGTACTGTCATCACCAAGCCTTTTTTTCTTTTTTAACTGGGGGCTTTCTTTGAGAGCAATTGCAAAGGTTTCAAAACTTTAAAAATGAGCTTCAAGTCCAGATATGATGCTGATTGCAGACTCCTGGTCCTGATAAATGGACTTCGGGAATGGTCAGGAAGTGCCCAGCAATAAAAGATGGGTCCGCAAATCCTACGCCTGATTATTTTAATCTGTGGGAAAGTTCATCCTGTGCTTCCACGCCACACCAACCTGACACCAACAACTCCCTTCCTTACCAACTTGGAAGAAGCAAATGGCTCTGCTTTTCACAACACGACTCCCTTCATTTGAAAGGGCTTTCCGTACTGGAAATGAAATAGTCTAAGAACTTTACCTTTTTTTTTTTTTTT
>NW_022196896.1:104012702-104012859 GCF_008632895.1 Mastomys coucha
TTTTTTTTTTTTTATGTTTTTTGATTTTCATAGGTATACATTTTAAAATCTGGCATTATTTGTTATTAATTTTAGAAAAGAGCATGAGCTCTTTTCTACACAAACGGTCTACACACAAACGGTCTACACACAAACTGTCTACACACAAACGGTCTCG
>NW_022196896.1:104012869-104020790 GCF_008632895.1 Mastomys coucha
GTGAGGGGGAATACCGGTTCCCAATGATCCTGTGCCCCAATTCTCTGCTTCACCCTTAGAATTGTTACAAACCTCCCACGCTTATTTGCGTTTTTTTCCCCCCCAAAGAGGGAAGAGTCCCGTGAAAGTGTGTCTCCAATCCCAATCAAAACATCAATTTGGCAATCTGGCCTCTTTCCCCTTGTGCTCCCGCACGGCTACTTCAAAGCCAAGGCAACAAGTCCGTAATTGTAATGTTGCATCTAAATATTTAAGCGAGAGTCTTGCCGTCGCGTGTCCATCTACAGTCCCCGTCTGTCCGGTAATTCCATTACCGCACAAAGCAAAAATGTTGCCCAAAACTCACAAACAGGAAAAGCGTCACCCTGCTGAGAGAAAGGGAGGGGGTTGGGAGGAGGAGGAAGAGGAGGAAGAGGTGGAGGGAGGGGGGAGAGAAGGAGGGGAGGAGGAGGAGAAGGAGAGGATGATGAAGGAGCAGTTTCTATCGATTAGTCACCGCTTTTGTGTTAAAGGCTTTCTTTAAAATAAGAAGAAAAAAATGGGGGAGGTTGCAGAAATTTCACTAATGTGAGCCTCAGGCTAGGGAGGGTAGAAAAAAAAAGAGAGAGAGGGAGAGAGAGAGAGGAGAAGAAGGGGGAGGCGGGCTGTGTCTAGATGAAAGTGAGAAGGACATAAAGGAGGCAATTGAGTCGGCTGCAGCCGGGCGAGCTAAGCTGCGGGCCGGCCGGAGCGCGGGGAGGGGCGGCGCGGCGCTTTGGCGCAGGGCGCAGCAGCGGGGGCCCAAGCTATTGTGGCGGCGCCCGCGGGCCAGCTCTGCCGCGCCGGGGGAGGAACAGAGGCGCCCATTGAGTTGCCACAGCCTGGGGTGCCTAAGCTGGGACTTCGCTGGTCCCGGTGCGCCTGCTCCGTCCGCGCTTCGGCTCCTGGGGCCGGGGTAGAAGGTCCCCGGCCGCGCGCACTCCTTTTCTCATCAGGGTGCTGGAGCTAGACGGATGGACTCAGCAGGGGTGCCTAGAGCCTTGGGCCGCTTTGGAAGCGCGGGCCAGGATGCACAGGCTGCTTGTTCTGCTGCGCAGCTCTTGGGTTGGACGAGAGGAAAGGAAAATTGGGAAAGGCAGAGGGGACCGTTTAGGAAGAGGGACAAGATCGTGAAAAGGAGAGGGAGTCTCTGACCTCTTTCTGGGTGCCTTTCTCCCTGCATCCAAGCGTCTGCCAAGCAGACCCCAGGCCAAATTTGTGTCCAGGAAAGCCAGTCTCAGCAGCAGGTACCAGGCCCATCTGGCAAGAGCACACAGCAGTGGTGGGGACACCCGAAAGTCCCTCCTCCGCCAGCTTCTCCCTCCCCTTTGCCAGGAATCAGAGAGCTCTTTTCTCAACTATTTCCATTCTATTTTACAAGTGGGGTCGCGAGAGACTTTTGATGCCCAAACAACAGAGGAGGAATATTTGAGGTTTCTAGACTTCAAACTGCATCTTACGCTTCTCCTTTCTCTGGGCCCCTCTTGCCCTCCAGGGTTCATCCGGAAAGGAAGCTGGAGGCACTAAAGGGACCCAGGCTGCGTCTTCCTTGACAACCCCAAATTAAATTAGACTTCAGCTTCTGAGGGAGGGGCGTGTGTGTGTGTGTGTGTGTGTGTGTGTGTGTGTGTGTGTGTTTTCAAGGACACAGCCCCCACTGAGGGAAACACTCTGATTTTAAAAATGGTAGCAATTGCCCTTGAATGGCAACTGGCCCAGCTAGACGACCCAAAAGACTAGAAACATTTTGTAGGTGAAATGGCCACTTTTTCCACGCTGGAGAGTCCATAAAACTTCCTGGCTCGGCAGCTACTGGGGCTCATTGAATAATTCATCCCTCATTGCAAGCCCATAATGTCTATTCTGGGCCCTTTGTGGGGTTGTTTTCTCTTCTTTTCTCCTTGAATTATAAAAAGGTTGCCTTCCTTTGTTCCCATCACGCTGCTCTGAGCTGCAGCTTTGTCTGGGCCAAGCTAAAGTGTGAGTTTCAATGGACTCTCCAGGCTTTGTCTCCCAAGTTCATCTCCAAGTGTAGATTGTGTAGAGAAGGCCTTCTTTGTAAACGCTGGAAAAGTTGTACAAATGTTTGACCAGCTCATTTGGGACGTTTTGTCTCCTGGGCCTCGGTTGTTGCTGCTGTGGGCAAGCGGCTGGTCTGCCTGGCTGCCACTTCTAGCAACAAGTAGCAAAGCTATGGATCCCAGCAAGGCCTCTCCCAGAAGGAACGGGCTCTGCTAGCCTCTGAGTTGGGGGAGCCCATCTGGCCTAGGAGAAGCCTAGGTCCTCAGCCCCCTGTCTTCTTTTATCTATCCTAGCACCTCTAGACTGCAGCTAGGGCTGGAATAAAAAACAAAGGTGACCAGGAAAAGCACTCCTCCTGGCTAACACCAAGTTCACAAAAGCCTGCCCTCCCATCCCCCGCCCCCTCCGCAGTTAAGACAGAAGCATGTGCCATCTCTCAGCTTAACCTCCTTTCATTTGGGGTGCCTTTTCTTGATTATAGGTGCATCCCAGAGCATCGGGGCTTCCCCTTTATCAGAAAGAAGCTCCGGCATTTGGTTAGTGACATCCAACTCTAGATAGTGAAGAGGCAGTTTTTGTATTGGTTTGGTAAAGCAGCTTTCATGGAAGGCCAGAACTGTCCCAAGGCTAAGGGATAGATACAGCAGGTAAAGGAATGGAGCCAGCAGTCTGTGGTACTGGATCCATGAAGGCACTTATCTTCCTCCTCTTCCATCTCAGGAAGCCCCTCATGGCAAAGGGGTTCTTTCGTTCTGTAAACTTTTATGTTTGAAGATGACTCCGAACAGGTAATAGCGAAACAGCCTATAATTCTCTACCCCCTAGAGGGAGATTTTTCTCTTGGCGCTGACAGGATCACAGCCAACAAGGACTGGGTGGTCTGTACCCCTGGGGGACACAGGGTAACTTCGCTAGGGGCTCAAAGACACAGATCCTTTAAAGATATAACCCACCACTTGGGTACAGGAGGTTGCCAGCCACCTACAGGTTAAACCTCACCCTTCTTGAAAACAAATGAAAAGTAGCCAGCATATGTACACACAGGTACACACATATTCATAATCAGCAGAGATAGGGGTATCTTTATGCTTCGACTGCCCTTAAGAACCATATTCTCATTTATTCCCTCCCCACGTGCAGTTTTCCCAGAGTTTTAAAAGCCACTTCAAGTTCCCAGACTTAGTTACCCCCAGATACTCGGCCCATATAATTTTTCAGAGAAGTTTCTTTTCCATCTTGAAAGTGTCCACCTGTAACTCATTTCAGACTTCTCAACTCTAAGGAACTAAAAATGGTGGAGAATAAAACTCACACTAAATTGGATTTAGTATTGTTGGAATGTGGCTCAGAGGTACGCACCCGCCGAGCGTGTAGAGACGCTGGATTTGATCTCCCAGAAATGAAAATAAAAATTAGAATAGGGAAAATTTTTAACACCAAGCACTTTTTCTGGCCTTTCACTTGAATGTCCTTCCCGATAAGCGGTGGCTGTGACTGAGCCCGATGGTGAGCTCTGAGATGAGCCCCTGCTGGTCTGCGGTTGCACAGATCCCAAATCGAAGAACCAGCGCCCGTGGAAGCGCGCGGCCCACTGGGCCCCCTTACCTCGCTCACTCAGGATGCCATCGATGCTGTGTTTGGTCTTTTTCTCGCTTTCCTCTGCTTCCTTCCTTTCTAGATCCGCCTCCTCCTCTTCTCCTTTTCCAAATTTACTCCTCAGGATGCGGCTGATAGAACTCACTGGGGGATAAGAAGGGGCAGGGAGCGCACACGATTGAGAGGCATGGGGGGAAATGATCCCCAAAATAACCTCAAAGGCCCAGCTAAGGCACTCAACCCTCTCCCTATTCTTGAGCACAGCTCAGTGCTATGTTCTACATCGTGAGCATGGGGGTTGGGGGGAGGGCTCTACCTTCTCTCGGTCTTAAACTGCTTCTCTTCATCTCCGTCTTAAAAACCCTCACACTGTCGTGGGGTTTTAATTACTTAGACTGGAGATGAAACCTGAAGATCTCCCACCTCCAATTCAGACCCGAGGAAGGTTCCTTCTGTCCCTTTCCGAGAATTTCTAAAGAGACTTCTTCCGCCAGCTTCACCCTTCACTTTCCACCACCACCCCCCTCCCCACCTGAAGACACTGGTCCCCCGCAAAGGCCTGGGAAGAAGAACCACAGAGGGCCTGTCGCCTGCAAATCAACTTGTTTTGAGGATAGAAAGGGTTTAAGTTTCAACTGCAGAATCATTCCCTATTGTAAAAATCAAAAGAAAAATGCATTCTCCCGATTTATTTTTTCCAGATTCCAGTCTGGTAAACAAATCCATGCTCTGAAATATATCGTTCTTACAGAGGGGGAAAAAAGGGAGTTTCCTTTTAATTAAAAACAAACTCTTCCCGCGCGCAGGCCCAGGGCTGGTCCTTCCTTCTCCTGGCCCCCTCCCAAACTGCCACGACGCTGGACAGACCCTGGAACTCTTGGGGAAATCATGCCCAGCCGAATTTTTCACCCCTTTAGCTCCTCAGTCAACTCTCTACTGGTACCGCTTGGATCTCCCTTTAGTGGAAGTTACCAAAACATTTGTTTCTCTTTAGAAGGGAACATCCATATTAATAATCCTTTGGCCAGCGCCCTGCATTTCCTTCCCAGCCTTCTTAGCAGAAATCCGTTGGCGGGGAACCTCAGAGATCGGCTCCCAAGCCGCCACCCTGGGGACTAGCCGATCACCCAGTGCTCCATAAAACACTAAGAACGTCTGGCTTGTAAATATTTCAGGTCAGCCTCCCAATAGCCAAGATGGATAATTGGGCGATTTTATAGCTGGCACGACCCGCTGGAGTATGCGACTGAAGGTTGCGCCTCCGGGAGAGGTGAATGGGCCCAGTACCTGAGGGTACAGTGTTCCGATCACAGACAGCATCCTTGAGTAATTTGTCTCTGATTTCCCAGCTAAACATGCCCGGGTTCTCTCTTTTGTATTCCTCAATTTTCTTCTCCACGTCAGGCGTTGTCACCTGCTTTAAGAGAATAGGCGGGTGCTGCATTGGTACCCAGTATCCTGGGCCAGACACGGTGCCCCCAACCTCATGGCTTTTCTGATGCTTTTTCGTGGTATTCTCTGGGAATGTCCCTCTGCTTAGCCAAAGGACTTTAATTCTGTCTAGAAAGGAGATGACAGGAAATTATCCCACTCGAGGCCGCCTGGAGACCCTACACCTGCCCAGAGATGCTCAGAGAACCAAATTAAAATTAAGAAAAAATAAAATCTAACAGCTTGGAGGTGAGGGAGGATTGTACTTTCAGGTACCTAGAAAACCTCACCGAATCTACACAAAAACGAAACTAAAAGGAGAATGTTTGAAAGAGCATCAAAAAATAAATAAATAAATAAATAAAATTAAGTAGGTTTCATGGAAATCAGATTTGAGCTAAGGGAGGATGTGGGTGAGATTTAAAATGCCATGTATCTAGGTTCTTGTGTTGTTGTTGTTATTTTTGCTGTTTTTAATTAGACAAACATGGATCATTTGAAAGGATGACTCTTTCACCCACTTAAATAAGAACTGTGTCCTAAGATTCTCAGATCAGAAGAGAAAATAGGGAGGAGAGGAACTGTGTTTGGGAGTCTTCAGTGTGCCAGAGCCCATTTGATTTTACCCCCCCCACACTAGAAAAAAAAATCATACCATCATACCAGTTTGTCTGCATAATCCAAAGAGAAGGCAGACCCTGTATGATCTCCTCCCACTCCCTAGCCAGCAGAACTTTCTCGCTTTTTAAAAGAAAACTAAAATAAGTTGAAGGTCTCACCAAATTGATTTGTTTAATGGAGTCAAGAGACTTATTATTAAAACACACACACACACACACATACACACACACACACACACACACACAATCGTACCAGCCCTGACTTTTAACTTCTTGAGAACAATTTGCAAGGGATGGGTGGGGGGATTCAAAGCTGGGAAAGAAATCATTCAAGAGTTAAACCGAGATTTTTGACTTCCTACTAGAAAGGTAGTACAGTGAGTGGGGATTGGGAAGACTCCGTGGGGAAGTCGGAAATCGGGGAAATAATTTGATGAGGTTTTTAAGGCTCCCAGGCATTAAAAATTCAAGTTAATCTTCCTTTGCCAAAAGTGCTAGCCTTTTTCAGTGTTCAAAGACAACTGAGTTCTCTCTCTCTCTCTCTCTCTCTCTCTCTCTCTCTCTCTCTCTCTCTCCTTTTCTAGATTTGAAAATTGGCGCCCTTGGAAAGTCCCTTGCTCTCTTTAGAACGTGCCCACTCCCCACCCGCTGGATCACAGGCCCTAAGTCCACGACAGCAGGCACCGGGCTCACCTTGGGTTTGCTGCCGCCAATGGCACCAGGTCGGATGGAGCCTGTCTCCTGGTACCTGCACAGGATCTTAGAGACGCAACCGTGGGACACGCGAAGCTGGCGAGAAATGACGCATGGCCGAATGCCGTGGTGGGCCATCTCCACGATCTTGTGGCGGATGTGGTTGGGCAGAGGCCTGCCGTTGATAAACACTCCTCCGAGCTGGTTGACTCGGCCCTGGCCGAGAGGGGTGGACACTGGGAAGAGAAGGCGAAAGAGAGAGCTCAGGGGAAAGTCATTTAGGAAAAATAGAAAGCAGCAGAAAGGACCTAATTCTGTACCCTCCTGGCCAATTCGCCTGCGACAGTTAAACACAAACCACCAGGTTTTGAACTCGCAGTCCCGGATCCTTAAGGTTATATTTATTTAAATAATTGCCCAATGCAGGGGCATATAATCTTTTGGAAACTGAGCGATTGGTGCGAGATAAGCGGCTGCAGAGAAACTGTATTTTCTCCTTTTAGGTGGGGGAGCGGTGCTGCAAATTGGAGGGAGACCTGGGACTGATGTCTAAAATGTCTCGCAATAACTGTCTCAAAATCCTGAGGTAGTAGGCGAGGGTCGGGGAGGCTCCCGAAAGGAAACACAGGTGACAGCACCTGGTACACTTCAGATATAAAAATGGCAGCGAGCCTAGCTCTGGACAGCACAGCCGAAATTACCGCTCTCGCACGTTGCTTTTTACTCTGGATCGAGGTCGAAGGGCTTTTACTTCCCAAATTATTTGGTCGGGTTCGGGTTAGCAGTAAAATTTCCACCTCCCCGAAATCTCCCAGCACCTTCAAGCAAATCGAAAGGCATTGCCACACATTTTAGAAACTTCGAGATGCCACTCGAGTTGAATGGAATTTGGCTAATCAGTGCTAAAACTTTCAATTAGGAAGGGCCACCTCAATTTTTCACTTGCCGAGCTAACAGGAGTTATTCAAAGGTGAACGCAGCCGGAACAACTTCGTAGCAACTTTAGGTGGACAGAAAGAGAACTTGCTTCCGGCGCTGCGAAGCTGGTCCACCTTTCTCACCGCAGCAACTCCAAAACAACAGGGCAAAGTGGAGCGGGCAGGAGCAGGCCAGGCAAGCTCCGAGAGCTTGTAGGGAGCTTAGCGCTCCGTTTGCAGCCAGAACGCGAAATAGGGCTTCTCCCGCTCTCCACGAGAACCCCCTCCCCACTTGTGCTTCTTGGCTCGAGGAGTACCCAGGAAAGAGGCTCCCGGGGACGCACGACTCGAGGCCCTGGAGACCAGGATTGGGGTGAGGCAGCCAATCCCAGGCCCGGGGATCCGGATGAGCTGAGGCCCTAACATACCTTCCAGCGGGAAGCCGCTGCGTGGGTAATTCTGCCCCGGGCCGGGCCGCATCATCCTGGGCACAGCGCCGGCCAGCGTGGTCATCCTGGGGGCAGCTTCGCTCGCAAATTATATCCAGGTGAAGGCGAGACGGAAAAGCGAGCACAGTGCGGCGGGTGACCCTCGGGAACTCTCCGGATCTCGGAGAGCTCCTCC
>NW_022196896.1:104020800-104022679 GCF_008632895.1 Mastomys coucha
AGTCCCTTGAGTGCAGGATCCCAAGCCCAGGGTGGACAAGTTTGGTGCGAGTCTAGCTGATCGGCCCCTCAGCTGGGGCCACTGGCAGAGGTGCTCGCGGCACCACGAAGATCGGGGGAGGGAGGGTGGTGACGAGGCAGGAGCACGTCCCAAGTCTCCTCCCGTCGTCGTGACACCGAGTGCAGGGATCCGGACTAGGGAGCATTTATTAGTTCTTTCACCCAAAGCTTGATCAGGAGCCCTGAGCTGCGATTGGCCGGCGAGGAGACCGTCCCGGGTGGCGAAGACACGCGCTGATTGGGCGATAGGGGCTACTTTCTCTTCCCATCCCTGACGGTGTCCAGGCCTCCGCTGACCCAGAGGGGGACTAGCTCTGTGCCCCTTCCCCGAGAGAGAAGCGTGGACAGGTTGAAACTAGAAGAGGCAGCCTGGATGGAAAAGGGCTCTCAGTGTTCCTGTCCCTCTACGTGTGCTTCACCCTGATCTTCTTGGTTTTCTACTCCTCTGTCTGTCCTAATCTCTTTCTGCGCCTCTCCCTGGAAACCTTGCTATATCCGTTCCTTATTTTCTCAGTCTGCCTCTGCTTTTTCACCTGTGGATTTCTCTCCGGAATTACTAATACGGAGGTAGAGGTGGAGAGATTTGGAAAGGACCACAGAGAATCCCGGATATGTTTAGTTTTCCTTTTCTCTGGTCTGCCTCTGGGCCTGAGCTTACTATTGTGAGCCTCTCAGAAAGGCATCTCTCTCAGGAAGAGTCCAAGATGTTCTCAGAAGGTTCTTTTCCTTAGGCTGGGAATGAAAGATAAGTGGTATAGCCCTAGACAGAGACTGAGGAGGGTAGGCCTCCCTAGGCTACAAGTTGCCATCTGAAATGGAGGAGCCAGCTCCTTTTCTTAGTTTTAAAAAAAAAAAAAAAAATCCTTCTGAGAAGCAGGGACTTTAAATCTCCACATACAGACTGATCCCCGATGCACTAGCATCTATATGTTGAGGTTTTGCCCGGGTGCGGCGTTTGTTCTCAGGAATTTATTATGGCATTCAGACTAAACTGCTGGAAAAATAAAAGAAGCGAAGTCTTGGCTAGAAGCTGAAGTGTCCCCAGCAGGATATGACGCCAGGAGTGTTGTAAAGACTGTCTGTCCTTAGAGAAGGTACCATTGTGCCTAGCCTTTTATTTATAACTTGGTAAGTGCCAGCGAGCTCTCCTCCTTTCCACCCCCCCTCCCGTGCCAGCCCCGCGTTCTGCACTGCTCTTTATTCCCTCAAGTCTATTCAGGGACTGTCACTCTGGGGCCGAGAGGTATTCAGGACCTTAATCAATCAAAAGGATGAGAATCGGGCAGGTTTTTTCCCTTTGAAATAAAGGAAACAATGACTTCTGGGCTTCAAGTTCCCTTTTCTTTTTATGATATTTGAATTTTTTTTCCTGCCCCTGAATCCTCCACCCCTCTCTCCATGTCCTTCCCTCCCCCATCTCCTTTGACAGTTTTGATGTGAACTCAGGCCCCACCATCCTACTTGCCCACCCCCTAATTAAGGCAAACTCAAGAGGGGGGCGTGCATGGAGTTGTTCAAAGCCCATGAGCTGGCCCTTTAAGAGTTCACTCCCAGTGGAGAAAGCTGGGTAGCTCTTTGCTCCCCCTGAAGTCTAAAGGGCTTATTGACCCTGGGAGCAGGCGAGACTGGCCTCTGGGGACTCCAGAAAATGTCTGGACACCCCACCCCCACCCACCCACACTTGGGGAGGAGCATTTGAGTTCACAGTGGAGAGCCCAGAAGCTCTTTGCCCGCAGAGCTGCTTAACTAAGTTTTATATAAAATAATTCCATTTGTCAAGGCAGGAAACTTTCTCACTTCCTTTCTCTCTACCCCCCTCC
>NW_022196896.1:104022689-104051061 GCF_008632895.1 Mastomys coucha
CTTTTCCAAGTTTTTTTTTTTTCCTTTCCTCTTGAAGTTGAACAGAGCGGGATTTAGCACTTTATCTGGTCAGCTTTAATCAGTGGGAGGACGAGGGACCCGAGATGTATTTCAAGTGGTTAAATTCAGGCTGCACACTCAGTGAAAAGGGACCCCTCCTGAGGGTTAGAACCCTCTGGGGCTGAATCTCCTCCATTTTTTTTCAGTCCAGGACTTCAGCGGCATGACCCCAGCTCTTCAGAAGGCCGATCTTGGTGGACAAGGGCGACTTGTTTATAATGGGGTAGCTGCAGATACCTTTCCAGGTTCAGAAACTCCTCTGGGACACTTCCACCCAAGTATGCCTGTTGAACAGCTCATGGATGCCAGTTCAGTGGCGCAGTCATAGACTACTTACCACCTGCTAGGAAAATGTACAGCTAGGAGGCAGAGAGGATGGGGTGAGGGCAAGAACCGGGACTGAGTTTTTCTTCTCCCCCTGCCCAGCACTCTCCAGTTCACATTCAACCAAAGGATAAAGGCCAACTCATCTCCACGTAGAAGTCCCCAGGAGTTCTGAGGGCACTGAGTGGATACACAGCGGCTGGACCACTTCTAAAAACTTCATGGCGACAGCCACGGGCAAAGCAGTGATCCTTGCTGACGTTCTCAGAACAGGAGCACCCAACCTGCCAAACCAAACCAGGCAAAGCCGACTTTGAAGAAGCCCACGAGCTGCATAGTCTGGCAGTTCCTAGTTTCCGAGGAGTTGGGCCTTCCCCTTACCAACTCCCTTCCATATGTCGGGAAGCTGAAACCACGCTGTCCCAACCGCCTAAAGTAGGAGCCTCCATCCATACCACTTGCCCCAACTAGAAGCCACTTGGCTACCAAGTCCAAGTCCAGGTGCTGAATCTACCCACAGCACAGCTGCTAATTGAACAGTGAGTGCCGGCAGTAGGTGTGGGAAGGTGAATCCAGGTTTGGTCAGCTGTGCTCAGGCTCAGAACAGACCACACGTGTGTCCAGGGAAGTCCCTGCAACAGTCTTTCCAACAATCCTTGCATCTATCCCTGACACCTATACACTAAAAAAATAAAAAATAAAAAAATAAAAAAAATGAAATTTGAGTCTTGAAGTATAATTTAAGCCCTGCAACAAGTGAGGATGAAGGGGGGGGGGGGTTGTGGTTGACTCCTGTATTCCTTACACACACACACACACACACACACACACACACACACACACCCTTAGAAATGTTTCAAGTAACAAAGATTAGACTGACAGTCCAAGCCTGAAGACTCTACTTAATTCTTAGCTCCCAGGTGGGTGTGGATCTGAAGATTTACATCCCAAAGGACTCAGGTGGCTTCTGCCCTGACATGGCATGTCATTCTCTGTTTTCGCCTTACTTGGGGATCGAATCCAGGCATGAAGTTCTCCAGGCCTCTCAGAGATCACCTTTCTTCCAGGAGGATGCACGTCTTAAACGGGGAATTCTAATCTATGCAATAGTGTTCAGGGATAAGGTTGAGAGTAAAGTGGTTGCTAAAGCTACTGCGTCCTTTCTGCTGAGTCTGGTGAGACTGGAATGGGCGCACGGGGGTGGGGTGGGGTCGGGGTAGCGGTTGCCTTACTGCGCCGCCGGGCGGCAGGAGACAGTGGGACAACTGCAGAGGAACCCTCAGTCCTTCACAAAACTGCTGCTGCTGATCACTCCCAAGGAGGAAATTCAAACTCCAGATTCCAGGTGATGAGCTTCCTGACCAGATGCAGGGTTACCTGCTGGTGAATGTATGGGTTAAACCGGCGGAGTAGCGCTACTACCACATCAACGACGGTCATTTCGCGCCCCACCTTCGCAGTTATTTGTCAAAAGCCTTGGCGCCGCGCTTCTCTCCCATCAAAAAATCCAGCAGAGTGAGCTCGGGTTTAGGAGAGCGACGCGGATCTGGGCGCCGCATTGAAATGTGTGGGCCAGCTACAGCGGATTTGTCCCTGCCGTGCCCCTGTAGCGAGGGGGCCTGGGGGAACTGTGATCGGGTTTGCAATAAAGAACATATGGTTTGTGGGGGAAAAAAGAGTAAAGGGAAAAGGAAAAGGAAAGAAAAAGAGGCGAGGAAGAGAAAAAAAAATTCTTAAATTTGAAAACCAACGCAGCAAGGCAGAAACTAAGTCTAGTCTTTCAGAAGTTCACTCGCAAAACTTATTGTAAACACGGATGGCGATCCTCCACAGCCGGGCGTCTTGCAAATTAATAGTAATAATAGTAATAATAACAATAATAACAATAATAATAATAATAATAATATAATATTCTCTGTATGTGTTGGTGAGAGTAAACTGAGAAGGAGGATTTGATCTCTAAAAGAGTCAATTTGGTGACTGCTCTCTACCTGTAGGTCTGACTCTGGTGTATTTGTAGTTGGGGGGCGGGGACGGGGTAGGGGGATGAGGAGAAAGAGCTTTTCCTTAGCCTGAGGACTCACTGGTACCCGCAGCAGGCTGGACCGCCTTTATGCGGAGGCAGGCGGAGCAGAACTAAGAGGAGTGAGTCGGGGGGAGCTGGGTCTACAAGTTTTTCTAAGGAGGACTGTTGACTGGAACAAAAAGGTAGGCAAAGGACCCTCTCAGGAGTTCCGTCCTAGGGTAACCAGACTGAAAATCCTCCCACAGAGGCTGGCGGGGTGGTGGAGTAAGAAAGCACCCGGTGAGGTGGAGGGCTAGGCCTATCGCTGAGATGAGTACAGACCTGTCTCTGACTCATTTCAGTGCCTGCCGGCTTCAGGGCAGTGGGGTGACACCACTCCTCTGCCTCCGATCCTTTCAACTCACAGGAGATTGTGTGCCAGGTGATTTCAGCTAGAGGGATGACGATCAATTGATCAACAGGATCGAAGAGAGGAGACTGAAAACCCAAAGTTCAAGCGCACGGTGTCCCCCGCCAAACCTGGGCGTTTGTCACCGGGGAGTCAAGGCAGCTGGAGGCCGCGGGCCGAGAGTGTGCCCAGCTCCCGCGACTCTCGGGGCTTTAAAAAGCAAGACTGGAGCGGGAGACGCAGCCGTCCACTGAGCCGTGGAATCGCACACAACAGGTGGAGGAGGCAGGGTTCTCAGCTTCCAAGCTGGGTTCGATCTGGCCAAAGACCTGCGGGGAGCAGGGCTGGAGCTAACAGGAGGTGACCGGAAGCTGCCCTGTACACCTGCCTACAGGAGACTCGCAGCAGGAGACTGCTATGGGCGACCGAACTTAGGCGACTAGGCTGGGCGGGGTGGGACTGCTGTTTTCTGGATCCCAAAGGATCCTCAAAGTGAGGAGAGAAGATAGAATAGTATAAAGGAGGGAAGGGAAGAAAATAAAGGCGGACTGAATACCGAGAAAGAGGAAGAGTGGAGGAAAGAAAAAATGGAGTGATGGGGGTAGGGAAGGAAACGCACCGACTGAGAAAATTGAACAAGAATCACCCCGCTGTAGTGGAGTCACTAAACTTAAGTCTTAAGTTTCTTCCTAAGACTCTAAACCATTTCTCCATCCCTAGCTTTTTTCCTCCACAGCCTCACGACCACCACTACCGGTCACCGTCCCGGGGAAAATGACCGACCATTCCCCTTAAAATGTATAATTTACTTTTCTCCAGGCGAGAATGAGAGCAAAATTATTTGGAATCGTAAGCTTGAGGCCAGGAGAAGGACGAGGGTAACTCTGAACAGATGAAAACACTGACCATCTTGGACAATGGATCGAAGAAGCAGCCAGAGAGGCGCCAGAATTTAGCGCGTGCAACTGCGGTGCAGATGCCGCAGGCAAGGCCTTCCCAGAGAGTCATCTTGCAGATAGCTGCCCTGGGTCCCCGTGGTGGCAACTCCCTAAAGTCACTGTCGTCGGAGGCTTGCCCCTTCTCCTGGAGGAGGCGGTGGGGGTGGGTGGATGGGGAGGAAACCGCTCCACCAGAAGTATTCCAACTCCCAACAGAGAGCCAAAAGTCAAGACAAGTAGCCCCAAGAGGAATACGCTTCAGAGAGCCTTTCTTCTTTCGTCTTTTCTTTTCCAAACGAAATCTAATACTATCTGGCTGCAGAAATATATATCACCGGCTCTGCGTCTGAAAGATTAACATTGGGATACGTAGGAAATGTAATCTGCATGCCTAATTGATTCTCAGCGTATCAGTTTAAAGGATAAAGATCGATATCTGCATATGATGGATATTGTATTAATAGGGACATAAATAAAGGCCGAAGAGTCGTTACCGAAACCTTTGAAGCTGCTTCCTGGCTCTACCCGGCTTCTTGGGGCCACGTAGTCACCCCCCACTCCCACCCCCCCACTCCCTCCTTTCGCTGAGCTGGAAGTACTGGCTTATTCCACTGTAGAGGGTGTGGGCCAGTCAAGAGGAGTCAACATTAGAGCGAGAGAGGATTTTTTTTTTTTATGCAGTCGGGCGTTAGGGGGTGGGAGAGGACACCATTTTCCCCTGGACTGGTGGAAACGGACTGTAATCCCCGAGGGTGGTATTTTAGCTGAACTTACTACATGTAGAAACCCAGACAGGCTAACAGTCAGTGGGTGGGTTTCTACCCACTTAGGATCAGGGAGCCAGTGTTCGTACACCTCGGTCCTGGCTTCCAGAACACCTACTAAAAGACCTGGGAAAAACCAAGAGTGGGTAGTGGGGATCCAGCTTGTGCCCCCTGGGTGGGTCAGGGACAGCTCTGAAGGCTCTGTGTGGTCTGCATGGGGCTGGTGAGTAACCCCTTCCCCAGCCAAGCCACGTCTTCTGCAGAAAGGGAGGCAGGAGAGGTGAACTCCAGAAAGTGGAACCTCCTAGACAGAGGGGCGAAAGAATGAAGGTAGAATACACCGATCCCTACAAGATCCCCCTCTACCCACTGATTGCCAATTAGTCTTGAGTGCGATTGGCCTCCTCCTCCACAGAGCTCGTACTGCCTAGAGAATATTCCCAATGCAAATAAATCACCCTGTGCTCCCTCCCCCCCTTCTCCATTAATTAAGAGAGACGTTCCGACAAAACGAGTGTAATCTTTATTAATTACTCAGCCCTCAGAGTGCGGCTCGCATCAATCACGCCCAAAGCGAAAGTACGGCTCTCGCCAGATCTTTTCCCAGAGCACATTTGGAGGAGGCGACCAGTCTCTACTGCTTTCATCTTTCTGAGCCATCTCCGCTAAGGCAGCCAAAGGGGACGCAGCTCAAGGGACCCGGCTAGAAGCCCTTTCCTATACAACCGGGTCCTCTTTGCCCCAAGGCTCCTGCCACCTGGCCCTCCACCCTCACCCCACCTCACCCCCCACCCCCACTTCCCGCCCCCACCCCACCCCCGGCTCGGAAAAAGCATCCGCTCAAGAACATCCCTTACTTGGCTGTACGCTTGCTTGCTCGCACAACTAGTTCGGGAACGTTCGTGGCCCATACCCTCCATCCGTGTTCTCTATTCGCTCCTGCATCTCCGGGTTGCCTCCAAGCTTCTATTGTGGGGGAAAAACAAACAAACAGAAACTGATAAAAGTCGATTCTTCCAAGGCCAGAATCCTGGCAGAGCTGGATCCTGGAAGATTCAGATTATCTCTAGGCTCTCCTGGTAGGAAGAGAAAGTGAAGGCCCAGTCTCATCTGTCTCCCCATGACACCTGTGAGATCGGCCCTAAATAATGAGGTAGTGGGATTTTAGACGATGTCCAAGCCTTCATCGATTTCTGGTCCTCTAGGGACACAGCGAGCTGGGCTAAGTGCCTGTGCTGAGACCGAGGCACTCCAGTTCTTAGCAGAGAGAAATGTCTCAGTTTCCAGGTAGCCAGTGAAAAACTCTGCCGCCCTATGGCACTCCTCGGTCCTTGAGAAAGAAGTTAGACACTTTGGGTGCTTATGGAAGGATGCTCTGGCAAATGATGCTGTGGTGTGATCTTTCTTCCCAACCCCAGAACTGTCCTCTAGGCCACTTGACATCACCCCAATTTGAACTCCATCCATCCAACATCACCTTGGCAAGTCACACCCTTCTGGTGTCTTCAGTCTAGACTGTAGAGGTGAAACATCCCCACCTCGGTAACAATTAAAGGTTGTGTGTGTGTGGGGGGGAGTTGGGACCCAAACCCACAATAATGACCTCCAAGAGCCCAATGGGTGATTGTGACCTGAGAACCTTTCTTCCTGTATCCCAAGGGACACTTCACCTGTTCCTAGTTGACTGTCCTGGCTTTGTAACCCAGTTATAAACACTATCTGGAGCCCAGCTTTGGAAGTTGAGCTCCCAGTGCATCCTAGGATTGCCTAGCTGGCCTTACACCACATGTGTGTGTGTGTTTGTGTGTGTGTGTGTGTGTGTGTGTGTGTGTGTGTGTGCTTTTGGCCTGATGTTCCTTTTGGAGCTTCCCCTGGTGGTAGAAATGTCTAGCCTCTCTTTAAAGGGGCTGCAAGGAGCTGCTCCACCCTGGCCCACAGCCTTGGGTATCTGTGTCTTGTGAAAACAAAAACAAAAACAAAAACATACCCTCTGGTATGAGGAGCCACTGGCTGGAAAGGCTGAGAGAGAAGAAGGCTGGGGCACGGGGTGGGGGTGGGGGCTGGGGGTGGGGGAGCAGTCACCAAAGCCAGCACCCCCCCACCCCTCCTTTGGTCACACCAGGAATCCCTTCCACCACCATGAACTTCACTGATCGGGCCACACTTAGGCTACTGTGTCTTCCTTTACCTTCTCAGAAAGTTCTTCAGGAGGGCTCCTGCTTGCTAACAGGTAACCTCCTGAGCCACAGGCAGTCACAGAGTAAAGGGTATCTTCATCCCTCATCATGACCACCACTGACTAGTAAATGGAGTCTTCCTCTGACAGAAAATAAAACAGGCCCTTGCTCCCCTGGACCTGTTGCTCCCATTATGGACATCCTTAAAAACCAGCCCTCAGTTTCCTGGCTTCTGGGTTTCTGAGATAAGCAGAGAAGAGCAGTGGATGGGAGAACACAGCACTCTGAGCCCCACAAATTACTAGCAGAGCAGCTTTGGAGTTACAGCATCTTTAAAAAACAAACAAACAAACAAACAAAATTTGGGAGTTTGGGACCAAGGAGGAAGAATAGAGGTTGAATGGCTCAAAAGCCAGTTGTTCCATTTGGAAAGGCAGTTGTTGTGACATCCCCAGAGCTAGAGATGGTGTCATAATAGGCACAGAAATGTCATCTTGTTGTGGAAAGGGCCATCTTTGTGACACCCAACAAAACCACATTAGGGGCTAGAGCTTAAAGATCTAAACTTCAGAAGAGCAGAACCAACTGTGAGGTTCCCTTAGGGGACCCAGGAAGACAGGAGCCAGATCTAGAGGCTTTCAGGAGCAGAGTGTGAGAAAGGGCTGAGAGGGGGAAGTCAGGATCATCTTAGGCTCAAAGTTACACACGCACACCCCTCCACACTCACACACACACACACACACACACACACACACACACACACACACACACTAAAAAAGATTATTCCTAACTGAAAAAAGGGAGACCCCAATGGGCTCATACTCAGCCAGGCAGAATGACTGACAGTTCCTGTCTGGAAGAACTCCCGAGTATCAGGAGTCAGGAACTGATTCCTGTGGCCACTCCTACATGCCCAAGGGATGCACAGCTGGGGACAGCAAGAACCCTAAGATGAAAAAACCATCCAGAAGGAAAACATGGCAGCCACATTACTGTGTCCTCAGATCTTTCACTTAGCATTAGCTTGATAATTCAATTTGCTTCATTCTCAAGATTGAGAAATTCTTTTGTTTAAAAAAAAGGGGGATGGTGGGGGACAAAGCCAGACAGTCGTGGCAAGGTGCTGCACACCTTTAATCCCACAACTCAGGAGGAAGAGGCAGGCAGGTATCTGAATTCCAGGAAAGTCTGGCCTACACAAAGAGTTCCAGGACAACCAGGGCTACACAGTGAAACCCTGTCTCCAACAACAACAGATAGAAGTTGGGTGTTGCTATGTCAGATCATGAAATACAGTCTCTTGGGAATAATGAGTATATGTGAATAGCATGTGAAGGACATGTGAATGATATCTCTCCTTGGAGAAATTCTGGAACCCTAGCCTGGTGGTACAAACACTGGGGAGGCAGAGACAGTAGGATCAGGAGCTCAAGGTTAACCTAGGCTTCATATTGAGTTTGAGGCTAACCGGAGCTACATGGACCCCTGTCTCAACAACAGTAACAACAAAAGTCAAGAGTCTTAATAAACAAAACAGCAGGGTAGACATTATGGAAGCATGAAAGTGGGCACTCCAGAGGAGTCTCCATCCTCTTTCTAATACCATAACCCGATAAGCCACCTCTTTGACCTTCTCTGTTACCCAGTCTCAGCCTCTGTCTTATTCTTTAAGACTCAAAGGACATGTCCAGAGTCCTGACATTGGCTACCTAAGAGCTCAGACATCCTGGAATTCCCTGGTCCAGCAAATCAGCCATCTCAGTAGAATTGGGGGAACTCATACGTACTGACAACATTACTCAGATTATAATGGTAACACGTTTAGTGATTGCATCCTTTATACCAGCAGTGTTCTCAATTCACTTACAGCTCTAAACAACTAGTTAAGCTAGGGTAAAGAGCACAGAGAAGCTAATAAACTTTTCCAAAGTCACACAGCTAGGAAGCTCAGGTGCTACTTTGAACTCAGAACAATAATAGTTGCTGATCTCTGCAGCAGGAAATCCCCGATTTTCAACCAAATCAAGTCCATAAGAGCTGAGATGAGGAAGCTATTAAATTCTTCAGTGTCCTTGGTTTTTGTCTTGTTATGGCTGTAAATAATGTTCAAAACATTTGTTTGTTTGTTTTGGAGATAGGGACTCACTTTGTGGCTCAAGTTGGCCTAGAACCCACCATCCTCCTGCCTCAGCCTTTCTACTTCTAGGATCCCAAATGTAGGACATTGCTGTCAGTCAAAGGTTGCCTTTGATGGTTGGGGAAAGCTCATCTTGATTGAAAAAAAATTCAGAAATTTGTCCCACCTTAGTGACCTTTGAAAACACATCTCTTGGTGTAAAGCCACTAAAAACTTTTTCTTTCTTTTAAATAAGCGTTTCTACTTTTCTCAGGGACTCCATTTTACCTAAGACCAACTTGAGACAAGGCTTCAAAATCTAGCAAGAAAGACACACCTTAGGCACAAGTCAATTTTCGGGAAATCCTTCAAAGGCTTCTTTTGGTCTCCCCTCCCCAACCCGCAGCAAAGCGCACTGGGGTTAGAAGGCTCCCAGAGGTCCAAACTGGCGCTGAGCACCTATCACCTTTCAACTGCCACCTCTCCACCTTCCTCTACATCTCTGTCCTGGAAAGGGCCACATTAGGACTGAAGGCTGAGTGGACCATAGTCCTGGGTGCCAGCCCTCTGGCGGCAGCGCGTTTGAGGATGGAAGAGGGATTTACAAACTTCCGTATACTCCACTACGTGCCCTGGTGACAAGCTGTAGAACCTTGGTAAAGACACTCTCTGCACCTCGTGCACTTGGAGGCAAGCCTACTCGCACCTTCATCCACCCTCCTGCTTTCCGAGTGCGGGATGTATCAGTGTGCACCACAATGCCTTTCTTTCAAGGTTCGTTATCAGGTGGCAGGCACAAAACTGAAGGTGGGCATTCACCAGGGACTGATTCCACGGGTGTAGCGATTCCACAGCCCTGCTTTCCTGCCAAGCAGGAGAGCCAGCCCCAAGAACGCGACTCCCTGCGCCACCGCCCTCCTGCTCTAAGTACTCCTGCGATGTCTAATAGCTGTGAACTTTCTCGCAAGCTGTAGGAGTGGCTGGTGTGAACCCAGGGCTGTTAAAAATTCCATCTGGCCATTCGTAGTAATAATACCCTAAACCCCCTGAAGTCGGGAAATATCACCAAAGACACCTGAGGCTGAAAACCAGGATGACCCAAAGGGTGTCCGGGGTCTGGGTGTGTCTGTGGGAGAGCTCTTGTTTAGCAGGCCTGGGGTACAACCGTGGAGCCAGGGAGAGGCTAAACCAACCACCTAAGCTAAACAGTGGTCTGGGTGACAAGGACAGTCCGGGCCGGGAGTGTGGCGTAATTGATACAGTGTTTACTTGGTAGGTGCGAAGATATAGGTTGGACCCTCGTTACTGTAAAAAACCTGGTATGGAGGCCGTGACATGACTGTAATCTCAACAGTGGTATAAGAAAACCAGCCTGGGCTACACCAATACATAGGATACATCCTCTCCTCTTCTCTCCTCTCCTCTCCTCTCCTCTTCTCTCCTCTTCTCTCCTCTCCTCTCCTCTCTTCTCCTCTCCTCTCCCCTCCTCTCCTCTCATTTCCTCTCCCCTCTTCTCCTTTCCTCTCCTCTCCTCGCCTCCCCTCCCCTCCCCTCCCCTCCCCTCTCCTCTCCTTTCCTCTCTTCTCCTTTTATCTCTCTCAGAAAAGTTTCTGGACAATGCCTTTGAGCCTTGGAGTTGCTCTGGTATCACCAAACAGGATCACCTCTTTCCGGATCTCAAATGCATTTTTACCTGGCCTAGGAATAAGGACATAGCAGATGTGAGGCTGTGCTCCGAGTAGGTCATGGATTCTGTCCTGATTAAAAGGCTAGTGGGACGATAGAGAGGACTCCTCCCCAGGATGCCAGATTCTTCCCCTGCTGTCCCTTAGAGGAAGCCCCAACCCCACCACCGGCAACCTCCTTACAAGGGCTGCCCCAGGGTTTCCAGAAGTAGCAGAAGCAGCCTGTGGATCCAGGAGATGGCCTCTACTTGTTCTCTCAAAAGCCCAGAGGGAGTCACCGCAGCAGACAACTGTATTCAAACTCTGGGGGGTGGGGGTGGGGAATCAAGGCTAGCCCCGCTTCAGAGCTCTAAAGGTGAGTCTGTGTCTGGGCAAATTTATTTGCACCTGGTTCCATTAATGTGCATGAGGAACTTTGTAAGGGAACCTAATAGCTCTCCCAGTGATTATTTCAAGACCTTAGCTAGCTCCGACACCAAAACTGAAGCCAATATTTGCACCTGTCCCCAGCACGAGTGGAGCTAGGAGCTTTCACTGGCCACTGTCGTTAGAGATGGTCTGCTCAGTTAGCCACAAGACTTTCCTGGTTATTCAGAAATCGCCCCAAATCTTTGTTTGTTTGTTTGTTTGTTTATAGATTAGATCTCACTACTTTGTTCAGGCTAGTCGCCAACTTCTGCCTCGGTTTCCCGGGGAGCTGAGATCACAGATACCTTAGCAGGGCTGGGGAAGCTCACGGAAAAGCCTCAATTTAGAAGGCAGTGCACCTAGATTACAATCATCACAGCACACCGACACACATGCGCGGGCGCCTTGTTGGGGAGCTAAAGCAGTGGTTAAAATAAATAGTTCTCCTTTAGCTCCAAAGTGAAGAATACCCACTTCCGAAATCCAAGGACTGTCCCACTCCTTCAAGGAATTTCTACTTTAAAAAAAAAAAAAAAACCTGGCAGGGTCGAGTTCATTAAAGTGAGATTAGGGAGACAGTGGCGTTTCATTAAGGTGTGAAATATAGGGCTCCCAATTTTAGCAGCTTAGAAAATCACCTGGGGCGCCTTTTAGAAAAGCCACCGCGCCGCCTTCTCCCCGCCCTGGCCAATCAATTGAGGCTTCTGAAGGCCAGAGCTTCTGCAGACTTGTCCCAGCCGGCCAGGTATCTCTGGTCCTGCGTGCGGTAGCTGCTCGAAGGCTCCCATCAAGATAAATTTGCTGTGTGTGCTTAGTAAGAAATAGGCCTCTGAAGACAAATCATTTTCCTTGACAAAGTTGTTCCTCCCAGTTTTTTCCCCCTCAGACAAAAAGTTTCTAATTCTCATTAGGAGTTCTAATTCCTCCCCCAAACCCTAAGAGCAGACGCTACACCATCTCGACGCCTCAAGTTCTATTGAAAAACTGTTGGGTCAACGAACACACAATAGAAATATTCATTTATATGTAACGGAGACTATTTGGGGACGGAGCCCCTATTTTCTGAAATAGCTCTTGAAATACGTGCCCTTCTGCAAAGATTAGACACTTTCTCATGTTTACGCGGGGATCTGTTTTGAAATATTATAGGTTAGGAAGACTCTCCACCCCTTCTCTTTCCAGCCCCTCCCCCACACACTGGACCCCCTGGAAATTGGCATTTCTAAACCAAAGATAATCCAATTTTACATGCAAAGACAACTGTTTTTGTAAAGGAAATGCGCTCATTCTTCCGAGGCTCCTAGGAATATTCTTGGTGATTGGATTATAAACACTCACTTCCCCAAATGTCTTATGATCAGGGATGGTTGAAAATTTATCACGGAAACAAAATTGCTTCTCTTTGGCACAATTTAGATCTGTTTAAGAGAACAGAAACCTCAGAATCAAAATCGATGGAAGGAAATCGTGTTGGGCTAAGCTTATAAAGCTTATCTTACACAGACAATCAAGAGACCTAGCGAATGACAGAGAAAAATCTCCCCTGCACTTGATTCAGCCACAGAACTTCAAACTAAGGTCGACTGCAGTTGCTTTTGACACTCATCTTTGAGACAGTGATGGCTATAGTCTTTTAAGCCACACTCTGTGCAACACCCACAATGAAACGAGACTTCAAAGGAAGAAAGAGAGGTATACGTTCAGCAAGAATGCATGCCCACAATTTGAATTTACTCATCTTTTTTGTGAAAGCAGAAGTGTAAAATACAGATATTAACAACTCAGAATTAAGTTGCGTGTGAGAGAGACAATACCAGTTGGGTTGCAGAATTAATCAGATGGTGGAGGTGCTGATATCCATAAAATTAGCAGGTTAGTGACCAGGCTTGATGGGTTAATAAAACAAGGAGTCATGGGAAATGTAACAGAACTTATGGTGTTCTGGGGGAGTCTTCTGCCACCTGTAGAGAACACAGTACAAGCAGGCTCACCAGCACACCCTAAATGTCACAGTGCAGACATTTTTAGAAACAAAAGCTAAATATCTTTTTACTCTGGTTCCGTGGATGAATATGCAGTGTGAATTTCTCTGAAGGGTTCCAGTTTTTGACTCAGGATCCAAAGTGCTTTTTGTAAATACATTCCTCATGCCTTTGTTTTGCCTTCAGACAGGGTCTCCAGTAGCCCAGGCTACACATAGAGTGGAGGGTGACTTGAACTCTGGATCCTACTGCCTCTACCTCCCTAGAGCTGGCACTCCTGGAGCATGCCATCTACCACCACGCTGAGTTTTAGGCATAGTGGGCATCAGAGATATGCCTTCCTTGCACCAACTGTGCTAATCCTGGCTCTTAGTTTTTCCACTCTTAAAAATATCCTTGTGATGCAGAAAAAAAAAAAAAATCTCCCCACCCTCTCCATAGCCCTGAGACCTCAGGAGTTCTGACTGGCAGAGTGAGTTGGGAAGTTCAACATTTATTCCAGAGTTTTCCTTCTGCCCAAACTTAACTGTGTACTTATTGGCCACTTACTTTGTGCTGAGAACTCACCAATGCTTTGCGGGAGGACCAGAAAAAAAAAAAAAAAAAAGGTTCCTGTCCTTGACTTTATATCTGGTACAATCAGGTACAAATAATGGTACCCACACACACACTGCAAATAAACAAGACTTCTGTGGGCAATTTAAACACCAGGAAGGATAGATAGTAGTCCAGTATCTGGGGACAGGTAGAAGACATGGCAGAACTCTCTGCAAAAGGTGAAATTAAAACCTTGAATGGAAGCAACAGCACAGGTGCATGGAGCTGCAGAACTCAGGGCATTCTAGCTGGTACTCCTATGAGTCCAAATCACTTGAGGCAGGGGCGAGTCACTGTTGTTTCCCTCAAATTCTGCTGTTGAAGAGCCTGAGGTCAGATGATTTCCCAAGGGCTTTTCAGATAAGGAGAAAGCAATCCTCCGAACCTATCATCTGGCTGCAGGTGCCGACGTGCATGCATGTCAGGTAGCACTCAGGAGCCAATCAAGCAGTCAGAATAAACACTTTCACTTGAGATTTAGACTAACCTGCAGCCCTTGAACTCTGGCGTCACAAGCTCTTCAAGTTTCCAAGAGGCTGTGCAAGGCAGACTAGATTTAATTTTACTGGACCTTCCTACTCTGAAGATGAAGCTACACCCAAGACTGACTCAGCCTCCTCTAAGATGCTGAGGAGAGAATTGCCATGACAAGGTACCATCTGTCGTCCCTGAAGCCCTCTAGACCAGGAAGATATTATTTCAATAATGGCTTTCCAGACTCCTGCTTGCTTTGTCTAAGGTGTTGTCGGACCAGGCCTTTCCATAAATGAAAGCTAGGTTCTGTTACTAATGTAGATAGTTAAGACATATCTAATACAGGCAAGGTGGTGCACATCTTTGATCGCAGCACTCAGGAGGCAGAGGCAGATGGGTGTCTGTGAGTTAGAGGCAAGCCTGGTGTACAAAGCAAGGTCCAGGACAGCCAGGGCTTCTAGACAAAGAAATCCTATCTCAAAAAAACCCCACCACAACAAAACAAACAACAACAAAAAGGCATACATTTCGGTTTGCACAGTGGAGATGCATTCTTGCTATAGTAATTACAATCTCTGTAGTGGCGGTAAGGAAAGGATGGATAAAAGATTTGTATGAATATAAGAGTAACAAAGGATTCTGGGTGAATGGTTAAATCAAATCTACAAAATGGAAAGAGGGCTCACACACCTCAATGCAGGAGTAGCAGACAAGCCGTTTTCATCATATCATTTTGCCAACCCTCTGTTTCTGGTGCAAAAGTTAGAAATTAGCAACCAAAGCCAGGTCAGCTAAGGTGGAACTGAGCCATGAATGGCATCTATCTGATTTTCAGCAATTCTAACTCAATCCACAAGAAACTTCCACGTGCTATCCACAAAAGAACAAAAACATGGCTCTCTCACTGTGATAGAGGCAACTCTGAGATGCACCTTCTCCTGTATGAGAAACCATTCAGCCTACACCATTGGTTCACTTCTGTGGATTATAAGTACGCTCTAAGTAAGAAGCCAGCTGGTCTCCAAGTAACTCTAGGCAGGCAGGCTTCTAGGCTTCCCGCTCAAGGGAGTGAAATAGCAAACACATGTTTGTGTATGAATGGCCACATCCACAAAGCCAAGGTCTGTTACTAGTGTGCATGTGTCACATATATACATCGGCGTATACACACATATACGTGTGCGGATGGATTTTACTCACAGTGATTGTAAACAGAGTGTCTGCACAGGAGGTACGGAAAGGGCGAATAAAACATAGAAATAAATTTTTAAAAAAAAGGGAGCACGGGATGTTTGGAGTATATAAGACTTATAAGACTCAACTCACCTACAAGATATGACTCTTATCTGGGACAAGACACAGATCCCAGAGACCAACAGTGTGACATCAGGATCTAGGTTTTGTGCCTGTTACAGGGGACTAAACTCTTCTCTCTCCAGCATATTAGGACAGTTCGGGGATGGAGGGTGGCATTCAGGAGAAGTCTTCAGGGGTTCTTAAAGCTCAGAAGCTAGAGATGAGGCTCAATGGCTAAGAGCTTTGAAGGAAACATCCCAGTAACTCCATGGTGGCCCCCAAGCTTTCTCACACTTGGTCTGTAACTCCAGTTCCAGGGGAACCTAAGGCCTCCTTCTGGCTTCCATGGAACACACACAGTACACAGACATACATGTGCCTATACACATAAAAAAATAGGAAAACTTCTTAAAAAAAAAACTCAGAAATACACAAACTGCCCATCTTAACCAACTACACTCTTATGGGTGAGTTATTTTTCTCTGCGAGCCTCAATCAGAATCCGCAGTCGGGACTTAGATGGAAGCGTGTCCTCAAGGGAGAGGAAGACTCTGCAGAAAGCTGGGAGGGATTTCATCGGGAGATAAAAATGTACCAAAAACCAGTGTGGTTTATTTTCTAGAAACACTTCCTGTTTTTATTAAGACAGCATAGACATATAACACACCATATTGTGGTTCCTAAATCGCAGCCATGCTACTTATGGGTGGCCAATAAATTATCGCACTATATGATAGCTATAAATGCTTCACTGGAGATCAGTTAATACAGAGGCATCATGCAGACATCATAATACATGAGGGAGAGCAGCACACCCTCAGGGACATCTCGGATTTTTGTTTTCAGAGCAGGAAAACTATCTTTCCCCAACTTCCAAAAGGTGGACTAAGACATTTGTTTTCACGCAAAATACATTTTAGAACCATGTTTTACTTTTAAAAAGGCAGCTCCACCATGTGCAGTACACATTCACAAATCATTCCTTTAGTCTCAAAATCAGGTCGATATGCGTTTTTCCCCATCTAGCGTGGACATTCCAATGATTCCATGACAGCAGAAAAGTAAACTCAAAATATGTTAAATGTACATTATCTCGAGAACCCGAGGAAGAGACACTTTTCCCCTTTATCTTTGGGCGTTATTATGTGTTTTCATATAGTTGAAAGTTATTGTTTCACAGTATAAAATCTTGAATTACTAACACACCTTGATTTCTGGTTATTGTTTTGAGATGTGTTTGGATTAGAGGTAAGAGAGAAATGACATCGCTCAAAACAACTTCTAGAGATCTTAATGTGTAAAACTTCCAGATTTATATGTTCAAAAATAAATTATTTTTTAGTGAAATGGGGGGGGGGGTGTCACGGGAAAAAGGGAAGCTTATAAGTTTATACTCTGAATAAATAGCTTTCAGTGTCTTCCAGGTGGCGGCAACAGTCAGTCAGTTTTCAGAGAAGGGAGGTCAGGCTCTTTAAGCTCCCTGAGTCGAGTTCTGTTACAGAAGATGAAAATGACTGCCTGGCAGCAACACTGTGAATAAAACAACCGCAAGCCTCCCGGAGATGGGACTTCTGGGCTCCGCTCCAGCCACCAGGCGGAAAGCAGCGGATCACCAACGAGAGCGCGCTTGAGGGAGAATAGAGCCAGTCCTGGACGCGCACGCGCGCTGAGCACCTGCCCATCTCCGCGCAGACGCCGGCTGGGGCAAGGTCTAGCCGGAGGCTCAACTCTAGGCGCGTGGATCCGGACTGTTCATCAGTCTCTGTTCTCCCATGATCTCGGAGACGCAGGAAGATCATTTGAGTTTACATCTTCATTTTTCCTTTAGGAGAGTCAAGTCCATTCACAACTGTTGCGGACAAGAACGCGTGCGCGCGCGCGCGCGCGCAACCCCTAACCGAGCGCCCAAGTCCTAGGCTCCAGGAATCCGCTTTCTGTTCATCCTCAGGCTTTGGGGAAGGGACAGCCACACACTTTGGTCAGGGTGGGAATGACGTATAAAGCAGCGGTTTGGGTAAAAGGGATATCACACATGCCAACATCCCTTTCTCTTCTGTTTCCCTCTCTCACCCAAGGTAAAGGAAGTAGGGAGCAGAAAGACCAAGAGGGGGTTGGGGGGAAACTGAGGCTCCGCAGTGATTTCGGTAGTCCGTGGTCACAGACGAAACGGGGAGAAATCCCAGCTCACTGAGTCCAAAGCCGGGTCCTATGGGGACGCTGAGGGTAGGCGATGCCCCGGGAGCCGGGTGTGCCTTCCGGCTACGTATCGCTCCTCCGGGCGCTGCCCAGAGTTGCGGCTGCCCGCGCCCTCGAGCCACTGCTCCCGCTTCCTGCAGAGCCGGCGGCCGCCCCCTCGGGTCGGTACTTGAGCCAGCAGATGATCCAGGTGACCACCACCGAGAAGAGCGCCAGGATGCTAGCCACCGACAGGCAGATGGGTCCCACGGGCGAGGGCGATCCGGTAGCTGGGGCGGGGCCGGGGGACGAACCGCTGCTCGGGGATCCCCCACCCCCGCCGCCGCCGCCGCCACCGCCGCCGCCACTGCCACTGCCACCGCCGCCGTAGTGGTTGACGAAGATGAGACCCGTGAACAGCAGCACCACCATGGAGAGGAACGAGAAGACCACGCACACGCAGCCGGCGGTGAGCGCCGCCCGCTTGCAGTTCTGACAGCTCTCGTAGGCGCCCGGGGCGCGGAGACCAGGGCGGCCCCCAGGTCCGGGGACGGCGTCCTCAGCGGGTGGTGGCGCCGGCTGCGGCGGCTGCGGGGCGGGGACTGGCGGCGGGGCGGCGGTGGGCGCGAGGCGGCGGGAGGCCAGCGGCGGGAGACGGTCCTGGGGCAGCGGATCGTGTGCGGCGCGCAGAGCCAGCGGGAAGGCCTCGGCGAGCTTGGTGTTGTTGGGCAGGCCGTGCACCCGGCTGTCCGGCAGCGGCGTGCGGTGGCGGCACACCGGGCACGCGATGGTGCCGGGAGGGCCGTGCCAGGGTGGCGGGCGCGGCGCGCGCTCGGGGACCGCGCTGGAAGCGGCGGCGGCGGCGGCGGCGCGGAGCTGCAGCTGGCTCAAGCACTCCTGGCAGAAGGTGTGCAGGCAAGCCAGCAGCTTGGGGGCGCGCCGGTCCGCGTCGAAGTAGTTGTAGCAGATTTTGCACTCGTAGTCCTCGAGCGGAGGGAGGCTGGGGGCGCTCGCTGCGGCGTCCCGGACTCCCGTGTCCCCGTCGCCGCGAGCTCCAGACGCAGTACCCCCAACTCCGTCTCGGCTCCCGGGGCTGCCGCTCCTGCTCTGGGTGCTGCCGCCGTTGTCGTTCGCAGGCGCTGCCATGGCATGATACGCCCCTCATCGGGGGCTAGGTGAGGCACCGTCCTCCCCCTGAGCTGCCTCCCGGGCTCAGGGCGGGGAGGAGGCGCTTCTGCCTCCCCCCTCTGACTGCTGTCGCCTGGCAGGGGAGGTAACCGCTGGCTGCTGCGCCCCCGCCCGGCCCACTGGTCCACCCACCCTACCCCACTCCACCCCACTCCACCCCAGTGCGGATGCTCTTAGTCCTTCCAAGTCCAGGGGGCCTGACTGAGGCACCCTTAGTCCTCTCTACCTAGGTATCCTGACAGCTTTCTGTATCAGTTTACGTTGGACTTAAAATTGGGGTTCAGGTGGGCTTGGGAGTGTTGCAGAAACGCGTTTAGGGGTGCAGCTGTCCCGTTTTGCCTGTACACACAGCCTCTAAAGATGGTGTGCTACTGGGACCCGCTTTTTCCTTTTCCCACTTCCTCAACATCACTCCTCCCACCCCTCCTTTTTATCTGATTTCTCCTTCCCTGTCTGAGGCTAGGTCCCGGGAGAAGTCTCCTCTCCCCCTACCAGCGAGAGCTCACCGTGATGTAATGCAGGACCCGCGCAGGGAGGGGAAGCGGCGGCCTCGGCAGCCTGGCAGAGGCGGTTCCTTCCCCGACTGAAAATCGTGATCTCATGTCTCAGTCCAAGGGCGAAAGCCAATAATCCCCAAGCCATTTACGCTTTGCGCTTTTATTAGCAGGGCCCAGGCGGCGGTGCAGGGCTCATCTCAGAGTGGAAGCAGAGAAGGGCATTTCTTCCCCCTTCGCCGTTTGGAGGAAATTTGGGAACTGGATAATTCCCTGTTCTTCTTCAGAAATGTTGCTTCCCGAGTTTAAGGAGAGAAGACAGATTGGGAGCAGAGGCCAGCTGTTTTCCTGGCGATTGACCACTGTACATGCAGCTGTTTCTAGTACCAGGCAGTTACAGAGGCGGAGAGAGGGAGAGAAAGTAGTTGGCAAGGAAGTTCACACACTGAAAAGCCCGATTTAAAGCCAGCTGCTAGCCTCGCCCACCTCCTTCTTCCACGTGCCCACTTTAACTTTAATCATCCGGATGCAGAGAGCACAAAGCTCTCCACCTAATGAAAACACCAAGTTTTATGGAATAGAAGTCCAAAGGGACAAGTCAGCAAGATTGTAGCTCAGTACAGTAAGGTACAGGAGAGTTTAGGTACAACCTGCCCGGGTGATGTTCAAATATTCTTAACCTCTCCTTCCTCTCTCTCTCCAGGTGCCCCCTCCTCTGCCCCATGAAGAGGAAATGGCCACACATCTCCCCACTCCGTAAAGAAGGGGGAGAAAGATGGCTTTGTAAGAGTTTTTTCTCTTCTCTTTCCTCCTCCTCGTCCTCCTCTTCTTCTTCCTCCTCCTCCTCCTATTCCTCCTCCTCCTCCTTCTATTCCTCCTCCTCCTCCTCTTCCTCCTCTTCCTCCTCCTCTTCCTCCCACTGCAGGGAGTGTAGGAACACTGCACCTTCTGCCCCATTTCTGAAGATCACAAGGTGCCATGGGAATTAGCTGAAACAAACAACCAAACACCAAACCAAGGGTGATGCTGGGGAAGCACAGTAAAGGGAGAGGACAGAAAGAAACCTGGGAGGAGCCAACAGGAGCTGGATGAAAGGCTGGGGACACAGCTCCTTGGTCAACTGGGAGAGTGCTGGCACACAACCCCAATGGCCTCCCCAGCTTGGGGGGGGGGGGATTGAGCACAGTGGCATAAGCCTGTAATCCAAGCATTTGGGAGGTGGAGGCAGGGGATAAGAGATTTAAAGCATCATCAACTATATATGGAGTTTGGGGCCAGCCTGGTCTACCTGAGACTGTCTCCAAACACAAAACAAAAGAAAATGAGTTTCTGTGGGGACTCTAAACGACTACGACATTTCTGGAGCATTTGAAAATAAGTATATTTTTACTCTATGTGAATAGTGAGTGTACTATGCCTTAAATTTAAGGCCTTGAATTAAACTTGTTTTAAAATGTTAACTTTCTAGTTTTAATCTTTCTAATTATTATTTGGGGGCAATATTGTTTTTAAATATCTGTGATGGGGACAGTAAAGAGAGGTCAGGTCGATGGGACAAAAAGATGGCCTTGAAAGGTTGCAGACTGACTCAAAGCTAACTGGAGCTTTAAGTCTTTCTGCTTCTCACATTTCCCCTTTTAGCATGTGTGCCTCACAGAGTTTTGAACTGGGATCTTTAAGCTCTGATTAGGTGTGTGCTATGTTTACAACACTGGTCAGACCTTGAAAGAGTATCTCAGGGAGGTGCACAGAAGCAAGAGGGCTAATGTGCATCTGTATAGCCCTTTTCACCCAGCCAGCTTCATGCCAAAGGTGCACAACCCATCAGGTAAGAGCCCCAAGGACCTGTGTCTTTGGATATAGGATGTGTTTGGGCAAAACACATAAGCTTTGGCTGCTCTAGCCTGTTGTGCATTTTCACCTTACACCAGGCTCTCTCACACCAGCACTACTGACATTTTGAGCTGGATATGTTTTCATTGCAGATGCTGTTCTGTAGATGGCCAATGTTAAGTGGTATCTTCGGCCATTACTCACTTGAAGTCAATGGTGAAGCATTCCAGTTATGACCTTCAAAACCAGCCCCCTCCACCAGGACAAAATCATCCCTGGCTGTGGCCCTTGAGACTTATATACAAAGACCACAGGTTTGCTTTAAGTGAGCTCTGAACCAGATCTTCCAGCTCCTATCCAGTGTGAGCGAACAGCATTGCCCAAGTATTTATCAGATTGTGACCATGATTCTTGTGTAGCTCATGGTGATTTAGGTCCCAAAGTATGGAACAGTCTTTGAAAGACACTGGTATAACGTTGGCCCATACTTTCTGGAAATAATTACAGGACTTTGGTTAACAATGACAGAATTTACTGGGTTTGGATAGGTTTTACTGTTTTTTGACTTGTTTTGGGCAGGTATCCCTAACTCAGGCTGGCCTGGAACTTACTAGTGCCAAGCATAGTGCCAACCCTCCCCTTTCAGCCTCCCAAGTGTTAGAATCACAGGTACAGACTACCACCCCCACTTTGGATAACATTTTGATGGGAACACAGCATCCCAATTATTTTATATCTTCAGGACAGGTGCTCGTTCTTAGGACTCATAAAGGTGTTGTGTAAGAACTTCCTTGGACCAATGAGGAGGGACTGTAATATCTAGAGAGTGTTAGGTAGGCCACAGGCACCTGACCTAAAGAACCATGAGGCCTAGGCCCAGCTATATTGTCTGCAAGAGTAAACATAGAAGTGTGGTCATGCTGGGGAACTGGAGTTTTTCCTGGAAAGAAAAAAAAATGTGCTGAACTGGATCGCAAGCTGTCAACAAGTAGCTCAATATGCATGCCAGGATTTGAACTGGGTTTACCAGAATCCTGTTCATATCTTGAACATACCAGATACTATTATTTGCTGCATTATTTAATTTTTGAGGAACCAAGTAAATGGGAAACAGCCAAGGTCTCAGAAAAATCTCTTGTCTGTGGTCCCTTCCTTGACCCTATAATGAATATTGTAGTTTCACAAGCCTCTGCCTTGACGAAGGATTTAGGGAAGCTGTTCTCAACCTGTGGGTTGAAACCCCCTGAGTGTCACATATCAGACATTTTGCATATCAGATATTTACATTAGAATATGTAACAATAGCAAAATTACAGTTATGAGGTAGCAAGGAACTAATTTTATAGTTGGGGGTCACTACAACATAAGAAACTATACTAAAGGGTTGCAGCATCAGGAAGGTTGGGAACCAACAATTTAGGGGGATGGACAATCTCAGAACAAGTGCTTTGGTGGTTCTGGGTCCAGATTCTCACCCTTTGCATATTTGTAGGCTACCTTTTCTGGGCCTTGGTTTTCGAAACTAAAATTGGGATAAAATTGTTTGCTGCATAATATTGCACTAAAGAATTACTGTAAGAATTTGGGTATGCTGTCTATGTAATATAAAGTAATAGGCTTCAGCTATTGTTAGCATTCATTATTGTTTATGTTGGAAGTTCCTGTAGCTCATCTAGGGATCCCCACAGATGCCTGTGAGAGAGGCCTCAGGATATAGCCCAAGGTGGAGCAGTCAAAAGCAATGGGGTGGCTTTCACTCCCTTATTCTGACAGTCAAAGCTGAGGCACACAGGTGGTAGGCATTGCAGCTGCAGGACAAGCTTTTCCTATGGAGTTAAGCTTGCCCCACAGATCTGCCAGCTGTAATAAATGAAGCCCTTCATAAAAGCTCAGGGCCAAGTGAAATCTCACTGCTCGTCTTGGAGGGATAGATGTCCAGGCAGATAGTGCTACTCAGAAGCAAGTATTAAATCATTCCATCAAATTGTTGACATTTTAAAATAGAAACTGGGTCGATTAAATTCAACATTTACCGAGGTCCTGTTTCAGAAGACGTTGGAACTGGTGAGAACGCCTGGCCTCCAGGAACCAAGAATCCAATGGAAGAGTCCAAGGAAACAGGATAGCCAGCTGTGCTGTGAATATCCTAGAGGAGACACCCGAGATGGAAAAGGGCACAGGGGACAAACTAAGGAAATCTGTACAAAGTGTCGACTTCAGTGAGCAATAATGTATCAATACTGGAACCTTCCTTATAACAAATGGAGAATATTAATGTACTACTAAGTAAGGTATGAATAACACAGGAAACTAGGTGCAGTGATTTTGGGAACACTGGGAATCTTTGTAAGCTTCTGTAAATCTAAACTACTCTATGAAATTTAATTTTCATCACGTATATTGCTGGAATCGTGTTTGTTAGCTTTGCATGAGTGTAACAAAACTCTTGAGATAATCAAGCTGTAAAGGAGAAAGTTTTGCCTGGTTTTCAGTGTGGGAAAGTTTGGGCCAGCTGGCCCTGTTGCCTTTGAACCTGTGTTGAGCAGTATGTGGTGACTCTTGAACTCTTCGCCTCACGGTACTCAGGAAGCAAAAGGGAAGAGGATATTCATCCTCACAGACCGGCTCCCATGACTTAGCCAGACTACTAGATCCCACTTCCCAAAGGTCGCGCCACCTTCTAGAAGGGTTCTCACACACGGGCTGCTGGAGAGACATTTAGCTAGACATAGGTGCGATGCAGTGTTCCATAAAGTTTTTTAAATATGGACAATTTGTACAAGCACAAACCCCTGAACCTCTTAAGAATATCAGATGGAAGCTGGAGAGATAGATAGCTCATTGGTTAAGAATGCCAGATGGAAGCTGCAGAGATAGATGGCTTATTGGTTAAGAGCATTTGCTGTTCTTGCAGAGGACCTGGGTTTCGTTCCCAGCCTCCACACCAGGCAGCTCACAACCATCTCTAAGTCCAGTTCCTTGAGATCTGATGCTTCCTTCCAGCTTCCATAGGTACCAAGCATGCATGTGGTGTGTGTGTGTGTGTGTGTGTGTGTGTGTGTGTGTGTGTGTGTGATACGGAGACACGATTTCTCACTTATGTTTGTACTACCACTTCAAAGAAAACCCAGCAGGCAAACATGAAAACTTTCCCTATGGATTTCCTTTAGGATTTATTACATTTGGACATCACACAGTTCGCTATAAGATGGGAAAACATTAATTTCCAAAATTGTATAGAAGTTAGACAACTACCTTAAAGAATGTTCAGGAAAGAACGCCAACTTCTTTTTTGCAATACTGAGGAATGAACCTGGGGCCTGACACGTGCTTGTCAGTTTCTCTACCAATGAGCAGTACTCAGAGTCTTCAGAAGGGAAAAAAATAAACCTCCCATGGACCTCAGTCAGCACAGCCATTGCCATAGTGAAACATGTTCACAGGTGTGTTTTTACATGGTTATGATAATAACAACATGCCTTCCTTCAGTCTAATTAGGTTTATTCATAAAAAATACTATTTATGGTATCTGTGGTCTGCCAGACAGTGTGCTAGGGCTGGGGATTCATGAATAGAGTGAACCACAATGATGCCAAGTTTGTCCTGTTAGAGCCTCTAGCACATATAATGGGCAGATAATAAACAAATGGGGAACTGTAGATGCAGCTGGGAGTGGAAGCACTGTGGAGAAAAGTTCAGTGGGTTGTCCTCAGCCTTGGCCAGAGAAACCTCTTTCTGCCGTGGGTACAGTTGATGCCGAGACTCAAAGCTGGTCCACGTTCTGAGAATAAGAGACTATTAAGTGCTCAGCCTTAAATGGGGCATCTGCACCCATAGCCCTGTCTGTTTGGCTCAGGAAACACCACAGAAGAAGGGGCAGAAAGAAAGCAAGAGCCCGAAGACAGGGAGAAGTGCTGGGAAATGCTGTCCTCTGGACGTGACTCGGCCATTGCACACAGGAGCTAACTGCAGCTATGGCTACCTGTGCAGGATCAAGACAATTAAGACCAGTCAATATCCCAATGGGCATCACTAATCACACTCAATGGATGGGGGCCTGGATCAAGCTTGAAAGTGAGAGAGGGAAGGACAGAGATGTTTGGGGGAGTGGGAGAGGAGAGTTCGAAGTGGGTATGAACAAGATAATATGTATATATATATGCACATATGTATGTATTACATATATATTCATACATATATGTGTATGTGTATGTATTACATACATATTATATATACATACATATACATATAGTGTACTGGCTGGTTTTATGTGTCAACTTGACATAAGCTAGCACCATCAGAGAGGAAGTAGCCTCAGTTGAGGAAATGCCTCCATGAGATCCAGCTGTAGGGCATTTCTCAATTAGTGATCAATGGAGGAGGGCACAGTTCATTGTGGTGGTGCCATCCTTGGGCTGGTAGTCCTGGGTTCTGTAAGAAAGCAGGCTAAGCAAGCCACGAAAAACAAGCCAGTAAGCAGCACTCTCCACGTCTTCGGCATCAGCTCCTGCCTCCAGGTAATATGGAAGTATAAGCCAAATAAGTCCTTTTCTCCCCAACTTTCTTTTTGGCCATGGTATTTCCCCCAACAATAGAGACCCTATTTAAGACTGTAGGCAAGTGAGCCTGGACCTTTTAAGAAAGCTAGCTGATCAAGCTAGTCAGTGAGCTAGTAAGAAGCATTCTTCCATGGTTTCTACTTCATATATATACATACATGTATACATAGATATATACGTATATATATATACATAGATGTATATATATATACGTATATATCAAAGATTAAATAAAATTGTCAAAGATTAAATTGTCAAAGATTAAATTTTTTTAAAAAAAATACAGTAAGGTGTGACAGAATCATCTGTCTTAGGAGTTGATTTACTCTTCTTAGATGGTCAGGAAATCCCGTCTAATAAAGTAGGCGAGTCCTTAAGGAAGTATGTGACTCTGAGGGAAGAAGGTCCTGATCTCAATGAACAGCACATGCAAAGATCCTGAGTGGAGTGTTCTCTCCTTGGTTTAGACACAGCAAAGGGGCCAACAGCAGAACAGAGTGATCTAGGAGAGTTCCACAAGGTGATGGGACAGGAACAAGCATGTAGGGATTAATAAGCCCTCTTAATGATTTTCTTCAGTCTAAATTAGGATGAAATAGAAACAGTGAAGGGTTTTGAGAAGTACAGAATCTCATTTAGATTTTCTTTTTTTTAAGATTTAATAATTTATTATAAGTACACTGTAGCTGTCTTCAGACACTCCAGAAGAGGGCGTCAGTTCTCATTCCGGATGGTTGTGAGCCACCGTGTGTTTGCTGGGATTTGAACTCATGACCTCCAGGAACACAGTCAGTGTTCTTAACCGCTGAGCCATCTCTCCAGCCCTCTCATTTAGATTTTAAAAGGACCACTGCTCTGGGTGTGGTGGCTCGTGCCTGTAAATTCAGCTCCCAGGAAACCAAGCCAGAAGGATTTCCATGAGTTTGAAATGGCTACAAAGTGAAATGTTGTCTCAACAAGCTAAAAACTCCTTGTTCTGATGTTGCAAGCCTTATTGGTTACTTTTGCTGTCAGGTTGACACAAACTAGAATCACTTGGGAAAGGGGACCCTCATTTGAATTAACTGTCTCTATCAGATTGACCTGCTGTTGACTCCCAACTCTCCCCTCTTACCAACACCCCCCTCCCTGATATACCTCTGTCACTTCCCTTTCTGATTGATGTATGAGGGCCCAGCCCACTGTGGGTGACACCATCCCTAGGCTGGTGAGTCTGAACCTTATATGAAAGCTAGCTGAGCAAATTAGGGAGCAATTTCTAAGTAAGCCGCACTCTTCCAGGGTTTCTGCCTCAGTTCCTGCTTGAATTCCCGCCCTAACTCCCTTGATGACAGACTGTGACCTGGAAGTATAAACCAAATTAACCCTTTCATCCCCCAAATAGGTTTTGGTCAGAGTGGTTTATCACAGCAACAGAAAAGCAAAGTAGAACACTCAGCTACTTCGGAGGTGGCAGCAGAAGGATGACAAGTTCAAGACCAGCCTGAAACTAAGACTCTGTTTTCAAAATAAAATGTAAGGAGAATGGGGAAATAGCTCAACACCAGTCTAGCACGTGTGTGGGGGGCCATACAAAAAAGGAGAGGGACTGACTGTTCGTCTGTCCCGTTCTTGGTGATGAACCAATGAGGCTGGCGCCTAGGGTGGAGGGAGCAGAGGGAGGATGAGGTTGCTCGGATTCCTTAAGCCATCTGAGGTGAAGCTGGCAGGCTTCCTTATGTGGACAGAATCTCTGCTGTGCTTTGAGGGCTCCTGTGCCCCAGCTCTTGATCCCCAGTTCATAGCGCTGTTTCACAAGTAGCTATGTGTGGGTGGGGCCTAGCTGGAGGAAGTGAGTCTCTAGAGGTGAGATTAGGAGTTAGAGCCCCAGTTGCTTCGTCCCCACCCCCCCACTCCCCACCCCCCCCATCCCCGCTCTAGGGATAATGAGGGGATTTAAGGTGTGCAGTGCCTCCCGTGGCCTTCTTTGACTGAGTTTTATCTATTTTTAAAATACGTGTATTTATTTAAAAATTAAATTAATTTATTTTAAAAAACCTTTCAATCTGTGAATATTCAAGTTTGTGAAGAAATACCGTTTTATGTAAAGCGAGTACTTTTCCTTTTCTTTAAGTACATGTGAGTGTTGAGAACATTTCTTTTCCTATTGATTATTTTTCATTTTGTTTCAGTAAGTTCTTAGTAGAGACAGGACAGGTCAATCTTATCACTTATTCAATAAGTACAGCCCAGCACTGGGTCACTACTTTGTGTGCCTCCGTTCAGACTAGAGTTTCTTACGAAAAGGTCACTTACAACCTCCCCCGCCGTTTAGCCCAAAAAATTTTACACAATGCTGGGTATATAGGTGACGAAATAGGAATAGGAACCAATAATTAACCAGTAATTATAAAGAATTACATTTTAAAACAAATATCCAGTATATGTATTGGTTTGCCACTTATTAAAGTCAAAAGCAAATTTGCATATTAATATTAATGTTTGCTTAGTTTTAGATTAAAGAATTAAAGTTTAGCTAAATATTAACTATTTCAAGACATAGAGCATCTTCCATCTTTTTTTTTCCAGAATTGATTACTGCTTGATTGCATCACGATGCTGAGGACTCTGTTTTTTTCATAAATACATAATACAAAATTGAAGAAGTATGTTTAGGACCATTTCAAAAATTGTTGGAAAGTCTGCCTTCATCTAATGCCAAAACTCATTTAATTTTTTTTTAAATTGTATTATATTTGTAGCTGAAGAGGTGGCTCAGCAGCAGTTTAGAGCACTTGTTGCTCTTGCTGAAAGACCCAGGTTCAATTCCCAGCACCAACATGGTAGCTCACAATCATCTGGATCTCAAGTCCCTGACACCATCTTCTGTTTTCTTTTTTTTTTTTTTT
>NW_022196896.1:104051112-104064886 GCF_008632895.1 Mastomys coucha
ACTATATATATATATATATATATATATATATATATATATACACACACATATACATATATACACACACAGACACACACATATATATATACATATACACACACACATATACATTTGTCAGAAAAACATACATTAAAATGTTTAAATGAAAATAAATGGATGGATGGATGTCTTGCCTACATGTATGTGTGTGTGCTTACATGCTTGTGTCTGGTGCCTGTAGAGCACTGGATCTCCTGGGAGTGGACTTGCAGATGGTTGTCATATGGGTGCAGGGCACTCTGTACGAGCAGCTAGTGCTCTGAAGCATTAAGCCATCTCTCCAGCCCCATTCAATGGAATTTTATGGGAAGAGGTGTTGCAAGACAGGGATTTAGTGTGTATTCCTTGCTGTCCTGGAACTAATTCTGTAGACCAGATTAGCCTCAAGCTCAGAGATCCACCTACCTCTGCCTCTCAAATGCTGGGATTAATGGAGTGTGCCACTAAACCCATCAAACCCAGGAAACCCATCAGAAACATAAACAGCAAGTTTCAAAATAAAAATTTCAACAGATAGCAATCTAAACAAAATATTAATTGAATGCTTGCATGCTAAGGAATGGTGGGAGAAAGATATTAAGCCTTTCTTTTCCATAATTAAATCATCATGTGTCTCGCCGGGCAGTGGTGGCACATGCCTTTAATCCCAGCACTTGGGAAGCAGAAGGAGGCAGATTTCTGAGTTCGAGGACAGCCAGGGCTATACAGAGAAACCCTGTCTCGAAAAAACAAAACAAAACAAAACAAAAAAATCATCATGTGTCTCTCGAGCAGAAAACCTGGTATGCATGCACAGTAGAGACAAAACTCACAATATTGGATAGCCATGCATCCGTTGACATGTTTCGGGCACTGTTTATTGTGTTGCATCATGTGGCAGCATGTGCAATTCAAAGTGCTCATGTCCTGAGCCATAGCCGCTGACATAACTTGAGACACTTCTGCTTCATCATACTTGATTTGGATATTTTCTTTCTGCCTGTCCCGAATCCTTTCAGCATTGGCCTTTTCTCCAACCCCCACACTCAATTTTATAACCCCAAGTAGGGATGTTTATGAAGCTGGGACTTTAAGTAATGTTTGGTAAAGAAAATTTTAAAAAATGTTTACGGCGCTCACCAGAGATGATAAGAAGTTGTATTTTCACACTCTCAGTTATCGGTCAGGGTAACTATTAAAGACACCCCTTAAAAGAAGAGCTCCAGTGACTGGTAATCCTGTATCATGTCATTTCTTTCGCAAAGCTATGGACTGACTAGAGCTTGGGGCTTATGCCACCAACAGATTGTTCGGTTCTGTGGCAGGTGTCTGTGTCAGGCAGCAGTCACCAAGAGTCATCAAGTGTCATACATAAGTTAAATGGAACCATATGGAAACAGATGAAAAACTGAGTAAGAAGCACCACAAACTCAAAGACTGCTCTAAAGCAGGTGTGGTGGCTCACCCTTTTATTCCAGCACCCAGGAGACAGAAGCAGGAGGATCTCTGAACTTAGTGTGAAAACCAGGGCAGAGGTAGGTCTAATTATTACATATTGATAGAGACTCCAGGTCCAGCAGGAGGCTTCGAGCTCACTGAGTGTACCTTGGGAAGACTACATCCTCTTCAGAGATGCTGCATTTCAGAAATTCCAAGAACAGGGAGTGCCCACAGAGGCCAGGAAGATCTGGGTAAACGGAGTGAAACACAGCACATTCCGCAACTGAAGGTCCAGGCTCCTGGTTTTATGAAGCACGCTAGCAGGATGCTAGCACTGAATGGAAAGCAGTGTCAGAGGGTATCTGGAAGACCATAAGTGAGAGAGGAAACAGATGGACTCAAGAGCCAGAAGCCATGGAAAGCCCGCATCAGGACCACATGGAGACAAGTGGGATGAGGATCAGCTGAGCAGAGGCCAGAAGGAGCCTTATCTCCATCAGAGGCCAGAAGGAGCCTTATCTCCATCGGTGCATCCCTGAATCCCAGATGCCATCCAGAGAGAAAGGAAAGAGCTCATGTCCTGAGCTGACCACGCAGTTGCCTCAAGAAGGTCACTCCTAAGCTGAATGAGAAATGACTGAGCTGGCAGCAGGATTAAGTTTATACTTTTGCTACATGAAGAGAAATGGGAAATTGATTAAAAAAAAAAAAAAGACTGAAGATAAAATATCACACCAATCACCTGTATTTTATTTCTCACCATTTGTTTGATGTGTGGTCCATTCATGTTGGGACCATGGAAGGAACCCCCGGGAATAAGACTATTAGATAATATGCAATGCACAAGCACACTAAACCAAGCCCAATTGGTTTGCTCAGTCGATACACATGTGCACACATAATCAACATCACATTCCCCTATGTTACTCTAATCTGATGACTTTGAGAAAGGAAGACATTGAAAGCCACTTTGGAAATGAGCAGTGCCTGCAAAGCTCCCATGTCCCATGCTCTGGGGAGACTAGGTGAAGCTAGCCTCATGCAGGAAGGATATTAGAGAAGCAATGATGGGGAGAACATATCAGAGAAATAAATCCCAGCTTCCTCCACGAGCCAATGAACTGCGACAGATGAGTTAGAACCTCAAATCTCAATGTACAATGTAAAAGAATGGCAGTTGGTTGTAATGGTCCCAGCTTTGTTGTTCTAGCAATAACAGTATGATTAAGGGTGGAAAAAAAAAGCCTCATCTTTTTTTTTTTTTTTTTTCGACACAGGGTTTCTCTGTAGCCTTGGCTGTCCTGGAACTCACTCTGTAGACCAGGCTGGCCTTGAACTCAGAAATCAGCCTGCATCTGCCTCCCAAGTGCTGGGATTAAAGGTGTGTGCCACTACCTCCCAGCAAGCCCCATCTTCTATAAATGCTGAAATATTTTAGGAAAAGAAATGTGGCAAATCTTGAATTTGCTTCCAAATACAATAGCAAAAATTGAGAGAAATATATTTAAAGAGTAGAGAGGGAATAAAAGAAATCCACCTGTCATAGTGCAGAAAAATGATCCAGTTGAGGTGACAGGAAAGCAGGTAGGTGTTCATTATTCTGATTTTTTAAAAAAATAATTTTTGAAAAGGTTTGTATCAGTTCATCCATCCTAGAACAAAACTCAAAATTGGCATCATTCTTACAAAAATAGAACTAGTAATTCTTTCATTCATGAAACCTTCACTAAAAATTTTAGAATAGGAGAGAATGGTGCTGAACTAGCTTTCTTGTGTTTCAGTTTGTTTTGGTTTTAAGACCAGGGTATCACTATGAAGTTCAGGCTGGCCTCAAACTGACAGGGATTCACTTTCTCCTGCCTCCCGAGTACTTGGAATAAGCCACCACACCTGGTCTGCTAGCTTTCCCAGCTTTGCTTATTTACCTTCTCTGCCTTCTTTAAGAAGTCAGGAAACAGTTGACTCATGGGGCGCACATCTGTCCCCATAAAAACATGGAGGAAGATCTCGGCTTTCAGAAAGTTCGAGGAATCCTTCCTTCTTGTCCTTTCTCTCCCACGCGCTGCCAAGCCTGAGTCAGACAGAGCTCTGCCCTGAATGCTCGGCTCAGATGGTAACGTCACTGCCCTCGATCCAGGAACGAGGGCCTCAAGGAAAATGAAGAGGGAATCGAGAAGAATATCAATGCTGTACGAGAAGAAAGGCAAAACAGGAGCTCAGTGGGCAACGGCTTTAAATGTCTGTTTCGTTTCTCTGCGTGGTCTGCGAAGCTTTTTACTACCCAGATCGTCCCAAAAGTGTAGAAATGCAAACATGCAGGAGATGTTCATTTCCTCTTCTGGAAAAATTAATGGATGACAATTGTCCTTCCGAACTGTCTAGGAGTCATTCAAGACTTCAGGATTGAAACACTAGTGACTTCCTGGCCTAATTGTGTCCCACCTGTTCCTCTAGCAAGAGCTAGTATGCTTTGTATGACAAAGGCAAGTTCAGCTGGATGAGGATCATACCTTTCTTGGGAAGTTCTTTCTGCATCCTGGGATCCTTTCTTCAAATCGCCACTGTTTTCAGAACCCTCCCTAGAAAATAACTAGGCAGATACTTTGGGATTTTGGCTACATTGGAGCTTTCCTTTGAACAACTTAAGGAAGGTACAAACTTTTAGTTAAAAGAAAGGCAGCCTCTTGGATGGGGTGGTGTTGGTTTTCTTGCTTTTATTTGTTCTGATGTTTCTAATGTGGTGATGGGTCCCCAAATCTAAGGACCATCTAGGTATGGTGGCACAGGCTATCTAAGATCCTAGCATGGTGGCATAGACTATCTAAGATCCCAGCATGATGGCATAGGCTATCTAAGAATTGGACATGGTAGCCTGCCTGCAATCTCAGCTCTTAGGAAGTTGAGAAAGGTAGATTACAATTCAAAGCCAACCTGGGCTACATATCAAAACTTTGCTTCAAAAATAGATAAATGGAATTGGTCCTGGTGGTGCACACCGTTAGTCCGAGTACTCAGGAGGCAGAGGTAGGTGGATCTCTGAGTTTGAGTCCAGCCTTGTCTATAAAGTGAGTTCCAGGACAGCCAGGGTTACACAGCGAAACCATGTCTGGAAAAAAAAAAAGCCAAACAAGCAAACAAAAACAAACAAACAAAGTCCTGGAAATAAATAGGTCCTGAAAAGATGCTTCAGTGCTTAAGAGCATTTGTTGTTCTTGCAGAGGATCTGGGTTTGGCTCCTAGCCTCTACATGATGGTGCACAATCATCTGTAACTCCAATTCCGGGAGATCCAATGACATTTTCTGATCTCCATAGTGACCAGGAGTGCACGTGATGCACATACATACATGTAGACAAACAACGTATACATATAAAACAAAATTGAAAAAAAATTAAATATAAATAAATATGATGTGATGCTTGCCTGAATTCTAATAACTATTGAGGACAATGAAGTTTCCAACTTGACACGAGGGACAGTCTGAGTCTCTGGGGTGAGTAAAAGTTAAAGGGGTTGCCAGGCTCTGCCCACTGAGGCTGAACCATGCTTTTCACTAAACAAAGAGGTTCTTCAGGTTTCCATGAACTGTGGGATAGCCGAGCTATTTTCCAAAGATCTAAGTAGCAAAAGCCTCCACAAGTTATTACAGCCACACGAGTCCTTCATGCATGCGTATGATCGCCAACTCCAAAACACGAAAGGAAAGGGAATCTCAAATTCAGACTATTTTAAGCTATGGACAGCTTGTATTCCTTTGATTCCCTATGAGTCACATAAAACTTAAATTAACTTTGTCACCATTTTTATTGCCATATCTCAAAAATCCTTGCCAAGGTCAATGTCATGTATGAGGACAGCCTCCACTCTTTTTTTGTTTTGTTTTGTTTTGCTTTGTTTTTCGAGACAGGGTTTCTCTGTGTAGCCCTGGCTATCCTGGAACTCACTCTGTAGAACAGGCTGGCCTCAACCTCAGAAATCTGTCTGCCTCTGCCTCCCAAGTGCAGGGGTTAAAGGCATGCGCCACCACTGCCTGGCCAGCCTCCATTCTTTAAAACATTTTTGGTGTGTTTATTATTTTCTGTGTCTGACTATCTTGCAAGCATGCAGGTCTCTGTACCATGTGCATGACTAGTACCCTCAGAGGTCACAGACAGCATTAGATCCCCTGGAATTGCAGTTATGGATGGTTTCAAACCACCCTGTAGGTACTGGGACCTGAACTCAAGTCCTTCTGCAAGAGCAAGCCATGCTCTTAAACCTCAGAGCCATCTCTCTGGCCCCTTCGCTTCACTCTGTCACACATGGATGCCTGCTTCTCCCCCCAAAAAATATTTGTTGAAAAAATTGTATTTGTCCTTTAAGGGTCTTGGCGTCCTTGTCAAAGGTGACTTGTTTACATATATATGTGGGAGTTTATTTTTGGATACTGCATAGCACTGTCTTAGTTTATTAGTCTGTCTTTATGACAATACCACCTTTTGGGGATTGAACCGAGAGCTTTAGCATGAGAGACATTCTCCCACCGAGCTATGCCTCTACCTCGATACCACACCCTTTTGATTCCTGTAGTTCCGGGATATGTTTTTGGATTCAGAACTAATTCCTGAATAGTAGTCCTCCCCATCTGTACTTTCCTAAAATTGCTTAGGCTATCTGTTGACTCTTGGGATTTCATGATGAGATTTTCTGTTTCTGTGAAAAACATATTTAGATATTTGGGGTTTTGATGGTGATTGCTTTGACAGTATACACCTTTTATTAAATGCAGTGGAGTCTCAAAAAAAAAAAAAAATGTAATGGAGTCTCCCAAGGTAGGAGACAAGAGCTTACAGCAGAAGTCTGCAGAATGGTTTTTCTTTTCCCTCAGTTTTGTTGTAGTGGAAATTTACACTGATAGCTTCAGTGGACCCAGTAAGAAAGATGAGACAATGGTTGCTTTACAATCATGCTCTTGCTAATAACAACAACAGTTATTATTGTAATATAATATCACTTGCTTGCTTTTTTACGTTACAGAAAGCATTTATATCCACTTACTTCATGTTACTGTGGTCCAAAGCAGCATTTCCCAAAGTTACGGTCCCTCAAAAAAAAATTAATTCCTCAAAACAAGGGGGTTTTGATTTAACAAGCTGGGAAACATTCCAAGCCCCAGTCCATAGCCTGCACTTAAAGACTGATTATTAAAGGCTCTGAGGAGCAATGTGGCCCAGATGTAAAAAATTAGTTCAATGTCATATAAACCAGTGTATACCAAACATTTACAGACAGCGACAATTATTTTTAGTAAACCTTAGGACTAAAGACACCAGGAGTACAGAGTTTTAAATAAGTAGTGTTTAGGGGCTGGAGGTAAGTTCCAAGATGACTCAAAGTGAGGTAGGTCTGAGGGAAAATGAACCGTCCCTTTTGCACCTGCTACGTGCTGGAAGTGAGATTCAGCAGGCATAGAGCCCTGGTTGGGTTGGCAGCAAGAAAGACTAGGCAATTCCTTTTCTAAACTCTTGGCATCTTGTCTGGAAAACTATGAACCATCTCAAAGGTTACCATGACCTTATAAGAAAGGAGACGAAGGTTCTGAGGGAGAACCTGACACACAGGCTCTGTGATGTGGGATCTGCTCAGTTGCCTTTAGAGATGAGGATGACTTTGTGATATTTCCCTAGGACAGAAGTTAGAAATAAATTACCTTTCATCCAGCATGCTTAATCACAATTAGTTGTTGATGCATTTTTCTCTTTGACCATGATATAGCCTTCCTCCTAATTTCTTTCATTTCTAACAAATGGCATCTTCCAAAACATTGTAAGAGTTCAAAACCCTTTAAACAATGTATTATTTATCTTTCTGGCCACACAGATTCCTTTAGAGTCATTACAATCCATCAACGGTGCATTTGCAGACTTAATAATAAGCAGATTTGGTTTTCAGGAGACTGAGGCAGCTGTAAAGGGCAAATCCATTAGGGTCTTTCATATCTATTATCATAGTGCGGGGGTGAGGTACTGACTTCAACCAACCCAGAGCTCATGGGCCTGAAGCTTGTACAATTCCAGAGGCCCTTTTTTCAGAAAAATGATTTAAACGAGTCAGTAAGAAGAAATGTTAAATGTTCACTTACAGTCATAAAAATAAAGCACTGCCACAAGAAAATGTTGGAAATTGACAAATTTTAAAAAGATCCTCAAAATCCTAGAAAAACAAACAAACAAACCCGTTTATTGCCCAGTTATCTTACCCTCCACAGTACATCTACGTATCTGCCGACTATTGGATGACCCAGCCATAAGACAATGACTTTTCTGTCATACTTTATACATCAAGACCGGAAGGGGCGAGCACTGCTCTCTCTGGTTTGGAGCATCTAAGATGCACCTTAGAGACCTACTGCAAAAGACTGTCTTCCAGACCCACTGCTCACTGTTGATCTGGTCACATTACCATGGTTACGGGAGCTCTCCAAAGTCTCTCACAGATGAGCTAGGAGATTTCAAGGCCATTCAGGGTTTGGCTGATTTTCAGGGAGTCGTCTTGTTTTATTTTGTTGGTTTTTTTTTTTTTTTTGAAATATTACTTTTTGAGTTTTGGAAATTATAATATAATTACATCATTTCTTCCTTTCTTTCCATTCAACCCCCCCCCCATGTACCCCTATGCTTTCAAATTCATGACCTCCTTTTCTTAGTTTTACATACACAATACATACACACATAACACACTTACACACACAAATAGATTTCTAAGTACATACATATAAGCAGCTCGCTCTGTATAATATTGCCTGGATGCGTATGTTTTCAGGGCTGACCACTTAGTGTTGGATAACCGATTGGGAGGTTATTCCCTGGGGAAAGACGGTTTCTCCCATGCTCAGTATCCCTAGTTCTTTGTGTAGATTTGAGGCCTTGTGAGCTTTCCCCCTTCCATGTTAGTGGGTTTATTAGTGTCATTGCTTTTCAGGTCTTGTTATGGTTTTGCTTATTAATAGACAAAGCCTCACTATATAGCCTTGGCTATCCTGGAACTCATTATGTATGACAAGGTGGCCTTGAACCCACAGATACCCACCTGCCCCTGCCTTCTGAGTACTAGGATTAAAAGCATGCGCCTCCACAGCCAGCTCTCCTCTTAAAGAAAAAAAAAGACTCATTTATTATTTATGTGTATATATGTGTGCCTGCATAAGTTTATATGTACTACGTGTATGGAGGAACCTAAGAAAGCTGGGTCCTCTAGAAGAGCAGGAGGTTCTCCTCACTATTGAGCCATCTCTCTAGCCACTATTTTATGCATTTGTCCTTGTAAGTGTGAGAGCAGGTACCCACACAGGCCAGAAGAGAACACTGCATTCCCTGGAGTTGTAGTTACATCGGTTGGGTACACTGGGATCCTAACTTCAAAACAGGGCAGTAAGCATTCTTAACCACAGAACCAACTCTCCAGTGTGATCTTAAACACTCTCGGAATTCATGGTGCTCCCCGGCCAGCTTGTCTTTGTTGTCTCGGATGCTGTGGCAGAATAATGAAGTAACGTTGAATCTGGCACTTGCATGTCTCAAGGTTGGGTGTGCAAGCACAGATGGTGGTTGGACTGTCACTATCAGGGCAGCTAGCAGTAACACAGCTACGAATTGCCTCTGAACCACATAACCATCACACCAATGCAGAGCTATAGGCATCTGCATCACTGTTCTTAGTCATGGTCCAAAAATAGTGTTGATGTCATGGTTCCCGTGCCACTCAACACAGGGGTGATATAGCCAGAGAGTAATTGACAGGGAAAGAGAGAGTGCCTTCCAGAATTTGCAGTAAAAGAATCTTGCTGCTATAACTAAAGGATACATAGCTACAGAGACAAGTACAAGTTCAAGCAAGGGGCCTTAAAGTGCCATTGCTTTCAGATAAATCCACTTATAGTTCAAATTGTAGTTCAAATTCAAAACTCTTCCTCTAGATAAAGGTCTGCTTTCAGGAGGGTCACACTTACATTTTGAAGTTAAGGAACAGATCTGTCGAGAAACACAGTGCCAACGTGTGGGAGGCATGCGCAGCTCTGTTCCAGCTGGCTAATTTATTAAATCTAATAAAACAATTACTTGGCATTTTGTGGATCAGCGACTCTTAAATCTGGCTGGGGATTAAGTAAATCTATGTAACTTTTTAAAAAATATACATTCCTTGGCTAGAAGTTCAGAAATCCCGATTCTGTAGGCCTGGAGTCTTGTGTGGTAAACTTGAGTCTTCTGTGCTGGCAAGGCTGAGGATCACTGATGGGGAAAGAATATTAGAATATTTGGATCAATGCCTATGGTCCTATGGCTCCACTGGGTAGAGCAGAGGGGGAACCTAGCAGAGAGGTTCTGACTCAGAGGAAGGGGAAACGGTGAGCTTCCCATCCAATGAAGACTAGTCTAGTGACTAGGAGGCAAATTGGGATTAATATATATATATATATATATATATATATATATATATCCCCATTTCAGGGGCTGGTAGGATGGCTCAGTGTGTAAAGGTGCCTACTGCCAAGCCAAACAGTCTCTGTTTCATCTATGTGGTTGTTTTAGTTAGGGTTCTATTGCTGTGAAAAGACACCATGACAACACTTATAAAGGAAAGCATTTAATGAGGGGCTGATTTACAGATCGGAGGTTTAGTCATTATTGTCATGGCATGACACATGTTAGCAGTGTGCAGGGCAGACATGTTGCTGGAGAAGGAGCTGAGAGTTCTACATCTTGATCCACAGGCAGCGTAAGAGGACTGTGTGCTGCACTCGGCATAGCTTGAGTGCATATGACCTCAAAGCCCACCTCCACAGTAACACACTCACCCCCACAAGGACATACTTACTTGAACAAGGCCACACCTCCTAATAGTGCCACTCCCTATCGCCAAGCATTCAAACACATGAATGGTCTGTGGCGACCATACCTATCAAACCACCACAGTGGTCAAAGGAGAGAACCAACTCTTGTAACTGTAAGTGTTCTCTGACCTTCACATGTGCACTGTGGCATGTACACCTACACACACACACACACACACACACACACACACACACACACACACACACCCCACATACAAATGTATGGAGAGATGGCTCAGCAGTTAAAAGCACTCACTGCTCTTCCAGAGGTTCTGAGTTCAGTTCCCAGCAACCATATGGTGGCTCACATCATCTGTAATAGGATCAGAGGCCCTCTTCTGGTATGTCTGAAGACAATGACAGTGTATTCATATACAAAGAAGTGAGATGGCTCAATAGTTAAGAGCACTGACTGCTCTTCCAAAGGTCCTGAGTTCAAATCCCAGCAACCACATTGTGGTTCACAAACACCATAATGAGATCTGATGCCCTCTTCTGGTGCATCTGAAGACAGCTACAGTGTACTTATTTATAATGATAAATAAATCTTTTTAAAGAAAAGAAAAAAGAGAAAACCTCATTTCAAGCCATTTTTAACAAAAAGTAACTTACTGACTCATGGGAATGTAATGTCCATCAAGCAGGATTGAATTGATGCTTAAATAACTTGACATCTCTCTGTGTGTGTCTCTGTCTCTGTCTCTGACTCTCTCTGTCTCTGTCTCTGTCTCTCTCTCTGTCTGTCTCTCTTTCTCTCTTTCTCTCTCTCTCTCCCTCCCTCTCTCCCCCTCCTCTCTCTCTCTCTCTCTCTCTCTCTCTCTCTCTCTCTCTCTCTCTCTCTCTCTCTCTCTCTCTCTGTGTACTCCTTCTTGCAGGGAAGGATGTAAGCTCTCAGCTACTGGTCCAGAGCCATACTGCTTCTGAATTTAGGATCATGAAAGATACAGGAGTAGAGATTCTTCATCTGTGGTTAAGAAAAGCCACTGAGGCCATGTACGTGACTTGGGAGTCCCTTCATAGAGGTTCTGAGAGGTCATTGCATGAAGCTGTGAAGGTGAAGCCTGAACTGTGTTGGAGATCTCAAGATGTTGGGATATCTGCCAAGAAGAGCTGCAGGCAGGGCATGAAGCCAGCCCATGAGGGAGAAGTTTGCTGTGGTTAGCTAAATTAGAAGCAAGGAACCATCTCAGCCCGTTGACATTGGATATAGACCTACAGGGTTTGGAGTTTGTCCTGCTAGATCTGAGTTTTGCTTTGGTCCAGTCCTTCCTCATATGCTTCCTTTTGGAATGATAACATTCTGTATATTCTGTATCATTGTATATGGGAAGTATGTGATTTTATTTTTTGCTTTTACAGAACTAAGAGAGTGTGTTGAATCTCAGAATAGACTTAGAACTTTGAAACAGTGTTGAGACTGTGAAAGACTATAGTAACTTTTGAAGTTAGATAAATGCAGCTTGCATTATTTTATGGCTACAAGCCTATTGGAGCCAGGGAGTAGGGTATGATGGTTTGTATGAGAATGACTCCCATAAGTCCATATCTTTGAATGCTTGGTTCCCAGTTGGTAGAACTGTTTGGGAAGGATTAGGAAGTTTGGGAAGGATTAGGGGGTATGGTCTTGTTGGAAGAGGGGTCTCACTGGGTCTGAGCATTGAGGTTTCAAAGCCCATGCCATTCCCAGCTTGTGGATCAAGGTGATATAAACTCTCAGCTACTGTTCCAGTATCATGTCTTCCTGCTTACGTATGCCCCCCATCACAATGATCACAGGCACACCTTTTAAAACTGTAAGCCTCCCATAAACTATTTTAGTTCATTGTCAATCCAGTCTGGTCGAGATGGGTGGTTGGCTGTGACCCCTTGAAGAACACTAGAGTTGGCTCAGCCTCGCTGAGCTTGTAATTAGAAAGGGTGGCATTCATCATAAGGAAAGCTGTGACTGTTGGCAGCAATGACTTACAAGATGATGGTTTCCAGGATCTCTGGAGCCACTTCTAACTAAGAGTGGACCCACTTTGCCTTGGCTGAGTTCTCAACGTCCTCGGCCACTTGGGTCCTGCAGGCCTAAGCCATTGCTTCTGACAGTAGTGACCAGGAAGGCAAGAGAGGAGCTCTTCATTGTAGAGGAGCCCACTTTCCTGTTTGCATCAGGTTCCTGCAAGCAGTGCCCTAAGTCTCACGTTGGAGCAAGTCCAACAGTCCAGACTCAGGTCTCCAGTCACAGGATGCTAGGTAGAGAACCAAAGCCACCTGTATGGACTGGTGCACACAGGAGGTGGAGCCAGGAGGATTAGAACCTGAAGACCAACCTAGGCTAGGTGAGGAGACACTGTCTCACCCACCCAACAAAAGTCTTCCCAGTCCCAATTCCTAAAACCAAGGCAAAGCCAAATGATGGAGAACAAATAAGAGCAGGTAAAGTTTTCATTTCTGAGAGTGTGGGGAGGTGCGGGTCTGCCTAACAGCCTCCTTTTAAAATTAATATTTATTCCTTGACAATTTCATACATATATCAATTTATCGACCTCCAAATCCCTTCTCTCACTCCTCCGTGAATCTCTCCACCATGCGCCTGCCCCTCCATCTCCATTTAACAGTCTTGACCAAAACCAGATGGTTGAAACTACCCACAACGTCATTGATCCCAGTGGCTGTGGGGCACAGCCCAGCTTACAGCATTCTCAATTCATAACATATGGTCACCGGAATGAGATGTACTTCACATGAGGTGCTTTTGGGCACCTAAAAAAAAAAAAACAAAAAACAAAAAACTAAAGGCGTGGTATACCCAAAGGGGGGCCTGATGTATACCCACATTCAAGGGAGACTTGCCCAACTGTAAGAAAGGTTAACAGTCCTCAGATCCTGGCTCACAGCTCTTCTTCTAAGGGGCAGAGGTCATCGTTTTTCGTGTGGCCAAGATCTAACTCTCAGGATATGGATCCAGCTTTTCTGTCCAATTTGAGACAATTTTAGAAGACAGTATTAGATTGATCCCTTCCTTCCAGTTGGGGACTCTGTGGATCTTCATTGTACTTCATCTTTTCTGCATCCTCTGGCTTCCCTTCCTTTACTCCCTCCTCCTTCTCCACCCCTCCTCCTTCCCTCTCCTCCTCTGCCTTCCTCCTCCCACCCTTTTTCTCCTCCAACCTCTCCCCTCCTCGGCCTTCTTTTCATGGTGTGGGTGGCTAGGTAGTGAGTATCGACCCAGCAACTTACTCATGTTAGGCAAGTGCTTGACCACTGAGCGACATCCCCAGACTCCAATGCTGCCTCTTCCTGAATCCTTTCACAGATGTTGGTGTCTAAGAAACGTCCCATACTCCAAACTCTGTTTTACGTTCAGTTTCCAGAAAACACAACTTGTAATAAGTCTCCTTAGCTTATATTATCATGTGCTATTAGCAGTAAAAGGGAGCAGAAAGCATGCAGGCATTTTAA
>NW_022196896.1:104064896-104076245 GCF_008632895.1 Mastomys coucha
AAAAAAAAAAGATGTAAACTACTTTGAGCATTTCTTTCTCTAAAAAGCAAAGTAAGGGTACTTAGTACATTAAAATTATAACATTATTTAGATAATAGTCGAATACGGCGGGGAAGAATTGATACTAAGCTGACATAGTTCTTTTATATGTTTTTGTAAAATGATGATTTTTTTTAATTATAAAATTTTGCTTTTATTGAGGATTAAAGTAAGGACTAAGCTGTATACAGCTTAGTGGTTAAGAGCACTGGTTGCTCTTTCAGAGGACCTCCTTCTGTTCCCAGCAGCCACATACAGCTCTCAACCATCCCGAACTCCAATTCTAGCAGAGCCAACAACAACAACAAACAACAACAACCACAAGAGCGCTGCATGTACACACAGAGGTGCAGGCAAATGCTCACACACAAAAAATCATGAATCAAGATTTTAAGAAGAAGAATCAAAGGAGAGGGCTGGGGACTCAATCAGTAAAATCCTTGCCATGCAAGCCTGAGGACCTGAGATTGATTCTCTGCACCTCCATAAAAACCAAACAGGCAATCTTTACACTGCAGAGGTAAATACAAGAAGATCCAGGGCTTCCTAGTTACCCAGTCTAGAAGAATCTGCAAGCTCCAGGATCAGTGAGAAACCCTGTCCAAAAAATAAAGTAGAGATGGACTCAGGACATGGGTCAGTGGATAATATGGCTCAAGCATGAAGAGCTGGATGTGAATCCCCAGAACTTGTCTGAAAAGTACCTTTAACCACAGTCTTCGGAGGAGAAAGACAAGGGGATCCCTGGGGCTTGCTGATTGACAATCTAGCTCCAGGTTATCTGAGAGAACATGTCTCAAGGGACTAAGGCAGAGAGTGACAGATCAGCATATCTGATGACCATTGCACACATGCATGGGACACACACACACACACACACACACACACACACACACACACGTATCCCCTAAGAGAATCAAAGAACATTTTCACTGATTTGGGTAAATCTTGAAGGCCATGTAGTTTCACAAGATTTTGTGCTGATAACGAGATTTTGTTTAATTAAATATCTCTTTTATTCTTCTTTATTATATTTTCAAATTTTTATTTATTCACTTTACAACAAATATTTATTTTTAATGGTGTGTTTTTGTGTGTGTCTGTGGGAGTAGAGGCCACATGTAATTAATTATTTACGTTCAGAGGAGCTGCGGCTTCCACCATGTTTCAGATTTGAAAATTTAGATTAAATTAAAAGAATATGCCAGATGGTGGTAGCACACTCCCTTAATCCCAGCACTTGGGAGGCAGAGGCAGGCGGATTTCTGAGTTCGAGGCCAGACTGGTCTACAGAGTGAGCTCCAGGACAGCCAGGGCGATACAGAGAAACCCTGTCTTAAACAAACAAACAAACAAAAAGAATATTAACTTTCACACAGTATGCAAAACACAACCTTAATTTTTCTGCTAATTTAGTTCTTTGTTGTTCTAGGGAAGGTGAAACAGGGCCTTTTTAACCTAGCCTAAGTTGGTACTCAGTTCCTAATCTTCCGGCCTCCCCCTCTTGTGTGCTGGGGTTTCTGGGATGCACCAGTCCTCACAGCCACAGTGGCTTTGACTCGCTACCCAGTCTCCTGAGATTAGAGACCTGACTTTGGACTGTTGCACTGGCTCGGAGGTGAGTCGTACGACATTGCTTGCAAACAGTTAATGAGCTCTACAGATCAACAGACAAGTCCTCTACTACCCTCCTTCCCAGCCACTATCAGTGTGATGTTTGAACATTCGTGCCATTTACGTGAATGTCTGCAGAGGCCAAAAGGGGTGGTCAGATATCCTGGAGCTGGCGTTACAAGAGGTTGGGAGCCTCCCGAGGTGGGTGCTGGGAATCAAACTTGAGGTCCCTTTCTTTTTTTTTTTTTAAAGATTTATTTATTATTATATGTAAGTGCACTGTAGCTATCTTCAGACACACTAGAAGAGGGCGTCAGATCTCATTACGGATGGTTGTGAGCCACTAAGTGGTTGCTGGGATTTGAACTCAGGACCTTTGGAAGAGCAATCAGTGCTCTTAACCGCTGAGCCACTTCTCCAGCCCCTTGAGATCCCTTTCAAGTGCAGCAAACGTTCTTAACCACTAAGTCAACTTTATTTTTTTTTAAATTAATTTATTTATTATATGTAAGTACACTGTAGCTATCTTCAGACACTCCAGAAGAGGGTGTCAGATCTCGTTACAGATGGTTGTGAGCCACCATGTGGTTGCTGGGATTTGAACTCAGAACCTTCAGAAGAACAGTCAGTGCTCTTAACTGCTGAGCCATCTCTCCAGCCCCACTAAGTCAACTTTAAACATTTTCCCCCTCAGAAGTTTGCGGCCAATGGGGTTAATGTAGTTAATTTGCATTTCCTATGAGTTGTTTCTCTTGAGAAGATTTGGCACAGTCTTTCAAGTGTGGTGCTCTGAAATGTCACAATGACATGCCTGAGTTTGTTTCTTTTTATTTTTTATTAATTTTGTATATATGACTACACTGTAGCTGTCTTCAGACACACCAGAAGAGGGCATCCGATCCCATTACAGATGGTTGTGAGTCACCATGTATTTGCTGGGAATTGAACTCAGGACCTCTGGAAGAGCAGTCAGTGCTCTTAACTGCTGAGCCATCTCTCCAGCCCATTTGTGTCTTTAAAATGGCTGAAGAAGCCGGGCGGTGGTGGCGCACGTCTTTAATCCCAGCACTTGGGAAGCAGAGGCAGGCGGATTTCTGAGTTCGAGGCCAGCCTGGTCTACAGAGTGAGTTCCAGGACAGCCAGGGCTACAGAGAAACCCTGTCTTGAAAAAAAGAAAAGAAAAAAAAATGGCTGAAGAAACAAACACTTAACATATATGAAGGAGCATACAGAATATTGCAAAAAACACAAAACGAGGGATTTGTCTCCTAAAGGCCTGTTTGCTGATTTTATTAATTGAATATGTTGATCATCTGCATCTCTTAGTTTCTCTTATTTCCGGTTTCTTAGGGTTTTATTACTATTGCTATTGTTCTTTCAAAAAAGTTCCTTGATTTCATTTTCCAATGATTATATGGAGTTTAAAATGCATACTACCAAATCATTCTGATTTCCAAGAGGTCTTTCATGTCTCATTATTGTCATGATTGTTTGATTTTTGGTCTGTATTTATTTTTTATTTGATTGTAGGTTCTCCACATGCCCAAGTTAGGTGATCAGAAAGCTATTTGTGAATACAAATCTCTCTTGACTGTTCTCTCTCCCCATCAATGAGATGAGAGTGATCCACAAGTCTCCTGTGACTCTTCTTTTCTGTTACTGAGAGGATATGATGAACTCTGTCCTCAGTAAACACAATTAGCCTCATATTGGCATTTCTGTTTCAGGGCAGAGCCATCACTGATTAAAGTGTACATTATTCCATAGCAGGATTCGACTGTGGAAAAAGCAATAAATGGACAATTCATTAATCAATTATTGCCACAAACTCAAACCATCCTGACAAATGATATCAGCTATGTAATTTTTCTCCTAGAAAATGCAACAGCTTTACCATTTCTAATCTTAGGTTTTCAGAGTACGAATTTTTTAAAGACTGACACTTTCTGCTGTTCAGTTAAATCAAATATGTATTACTGGTTCTAAGTCCTCCTTCCTGAAAGTGACTGCTATCTATATAAATGGGGGGGGGATTGGGACTCCTGGCTCTTCAGATGGGACCTATGTAGGACAGGTATCATCATTTGGATGTACACTGGGGAAGAAGAGATGGTTAATGGTAGTAAGACCAAATGACACAGTTCTTAAGGGTAATGGTTGGTTCCTAACTTACAAAATGATTGATGTGTGGAGGATCCAGAGAGTGTCCAGGCAGAAGCAATAGGCTTCCATTTCAAGCAACAGGGAGCTGAAGAGCAAAGATATATTGTGCCTCGTTCCTTTAATTACTAATAGAATTAACTACTAGACGTAAAATTACTATATGTAGAAACCTTGATACAGACACAGCAATAAGAAAATCTGGGGACTTGATAGGACTCAGCACACCTGGCTGACAGCCCTCATGGCTGATAGAACCATGCAACCTGTAGAGATTTTTATCATTTAATATCCATGTCCTCGATATGTCCTGTCCCATTAACCCAATAAACTACAAACATGCTTTTATTATTTTTTTTTTTAAATATTTCTTAGGCTGAAATTTTGCCTGTGACAGTCAAAGAAAGGAAGAACAACCCCTCAGGGGAAAAAAAGAGAGATTTTGTCATAGTTATCTTTGAAGAAGAGTGTTGATTCAAAAGTTCAGATGAATTTTGTCAATTAAAAAAAAAAAAAAACTAAGAATAAGAAATTTATCCCCAATACTCAAATGATCAGCCCGTGATTTACCTTTGACTACTTTTTCTTACTACCTCTGGAACAGAGACACAGAGAAGGCAAGGATTTAGATATGCGGAATCTAGGGAAATGCACAGTCATCTCTTGTTAGCTGACTCCTGATGGTTAGAAGGCCTCTTTGTGGTTAATTATGCTGGAAGCTTTTATACTCTACTCACCATATTAGAAGGGAATGAGAGAGTGCTTTCCTAATTACCATATATACTCACTACCAAAGGCTCTGCATCCAAAACCAAACCAAACCATGATGTCGTGATATCATTTGAATTTAGTAGGTGAGTGTGTGTGCACATGTGTGAGTGCATGCGTACACATACACCTTTGTGCTTCTACATGTTATGGCACACGTGTGAAGCTGGAGGACAACTTTATGGAGTCAGCTTTCTTCTCTTATTTTTTTGTGTGTGTTCAGGGAATCAAACTCAGCTCTCTAGGCTTGCTCAGCAAGCACATTTACGCATTGGACCATCTCACCTGCTCCTTGAAGTGTGGTTTCTTTCCTTTGTTTTAATTTTTTTTTTTAAGATTTATTTTATTTTATGTATATGAGTGCTTTATCTGCATGTACACCTGCATGCCAGAAGAGGGCATTCGATCCCATTACAGATGGTTGTGAGCCATCAGGTGGTTGCTGGAAATTGAACTCAGGACCTCTGAAACAACAGCCAGTTCTCTTAACTGCTAAGCCATCTCTCCAGCCCTGACTTGTGGTTTCTAACACTTATCCTTCCTTGTAGAATTTTTTCAAGAGTATCTTGGGAAGAATTACTCTTAGAGGGATATTTTAGTGCATCATGATTGGGGACAAAAAAAACCTTATCATACCTCACGAAGATGCCATCTATCTCCTAGATATGTGTTCAAATTTATTTAAAGTTCCCACCCACTGAATTGCTATGTCCCATTCTTCTTTAAGTTAGCACCTCATCCCCAAAGTGTACTATTTTTTCTTTGTTGTATTAATTTCTGCATGAACTATCTCTATTGATAAAGATAACTGAAACAAAGCTGCCACTTTGTAACACAGATGCACTTGAAGTGTAAGCAAAATCAATCTAAAAAAAATCTGCAGGCCTAGAGAGCTATTAGCTCCATCCTTGCCAAGGGGTTGCTGGGCATTGAAGCCATTCTCCTGAAAGTGAAAAGCTCAGATTTTAATGTAAGGCACAGTAATGATGTAAGATGGTCTATCTGAACTATGTTCCTTAGTTGGAGAATCCTAGCAGAGCAGCAGAAGCTGAAAAGCCAAAGAAATCAAATCCTGAACTATGATAGGACAGGAACTGCCAGTCATTTTGGTCCTGAAGTTAGAGCTCGATCACGAAACTCAACATGGAATTATATATGCTGTGGTACAACTTTAGGCAACTGTACCAGGGAAATAGAGGAATGAAGCCATTGTGGGGATAATGAACATACATCCTTCATTGTTGATCTGGAAAACTAGGAAGACAATTCTTAGGCTTCATGTCACAGGACTATACAAAGACAAGTGGACATGTAAAAGGACAATTATCATGTGTATCATGTAATACTAGACACCTTTTATATGTGTCAATGGGTATGTGTCAATATGTGCTGGTACACGTTATGTGTGAGTACATGTGTGGAGACCAGAGGCCAATGTTGGGTCTCTTCTTCACTCACCCCTACCACACTCAGCCCTAAGCTTTCCTTTGATTCCTTTTCACAAACTGAATTAAGCTGAGCTGGATGGAGTCTTGCTCTGAGGCCACCAATCCCTTTATTCTTGGTGTTTCTTTTCTCCTTAAGCTGTATATTTTTTTATATATTTCCTTGTTTAGATTGCTCCTTTTCATTATAGATCTGCATAAGTATGGCCACTAATAACAAAGAAACACAGTCAATACTAGGCTTTCTGGAAATCTCCACTGCCAATGCTATTAATCCTAAACTCTTCCATTTAGCCTTAGGCTAGTTTCCTTCCTTCCTTTCTTTTTTTTTCTTTTTTTTTTTCTTAATTTTTTTTGACAAAGGTAAAAAGCAGCCACATTCTTTGCCAAAATATCACAAAAACAATCTCTAGGCTACATATTAATATTCTTCTCCTTTGAAACCTCTGGAACTAGGCTCCCACTGATCAAATAACCCTCAGCAATACTGTCTTCCATGATCCTACTAGGTTGGCCAATTAAACCCTGCATAAAATGTCCAATCACATTTCTAGTCCTAAGTCCCAAAGTGTTCTGCATTTGGCAGATGCTCCTGCAGAAGATATTGATACAGGTGATAGAGAACAATCACAAGTTGCGTCCATTGATCAAACATAGAACATCACAGGGATTGAGTTTCCAAATTTATAAAAGAGGCCACTGCTGACATAGCAACAGCCTTGCTGCTGAAATGGTTATCAAACAGACCTGTGTGGCAAGACTAGTAACCCATAACAACAATAAAACATTGCAGGTACTTGAACAACTGGTACAAAAGCAGCTGGAAACTCAACATAGAGAAGTGTCTGCCAGCCCATGGAATGTTCCCTGTGCTTGTTGTAAAAAAGAAATCATGAAAATGAAGGATGATAACAGATTTAAGAGCAATTAACAAGATAATTCAACCAGTAGGTCCTTTACAGCCTGGACTTTCTTTACCATCTTTGTTATCAAGGTCATGACCTATAATAATAATTGACTTGAAAGATTGCTTTTTCATAATACCTTTGCATGAGCAGATTAGGGAAAGGTTTGTTTTCTCAGCATTTACTCTGAGCACCAGGGGTCCAGTAAAAGGGTATCACTAGAAGGTACTTTCACAGAGAATGTTAAATAGTCCAACTTTATGTCAATATTTTGTGCAACAGCCATTAGAAATACTGCATAGGCAATTTTCTCAATCTATCATTTATCATTACATGGATGACTTTTGGTTAGCTGATTCTGATGAAAATTTTAGAAAAAATGTTTAAAGAAACACAAAGAATTCTGCCATGCTAGGGGTTACAGAATGCTCTAGAAAAAATACAAAGAGGAGATTCACTTAGTTATTTGGGTTATAGAAAAATCAGTCAACAAAAATTAGACCACAAAAGGTATAGATATGTAGGGACCAATTGCAAACTCTTAATGATTTTCAATAATTAATCGGAGATATTAACTGGTTGAGGGGTACATTTAGATTAACTACATATGAGTTAAGTAATTTGTTTCAAACATTACAAGGAGATACAGATTTGAATACTCCAAGATGTCTAACAACTGAAACAAAAAAGAGTTAACTCTTGTAGAGCAAAGACTGCAAGTTACAGGTGTAGATTGAATTGATCCGCAACTTGATTGTATTTTGGTCATTTTGCCTTCAACTTATTCTCCTACTGGGCTTATTATGCAAAGGCAAGATAGTATTATGAAATGGATTTTGTTATCTCATAAATAAAGTAAAAAATTGAAGATATATATTATAGAAAAGATTTCTGAATTAATTATAAAAGGTAGAATAAGATTACATCAATTGTTAGGAACAGATCTGGCTGAAATTGTTGTACCTCTTACAAATGCTGACATTATGCCATTATGGGTGATCAATGAAGATTGACAAAGAGCTGTAGTAACTACTTGGGAAATATTAATAACAAATACCTGAAAAGCAAACTAAAGAGTTTATAAAGAGCTAATTGGATTCTTATACATATTGTAAAGAAAGTACCAGTTCCAGGGGCACCAACATTCTATGCAGATCCAAGCAAAATGGAGATGGCAGGTTATAAACCAGACAAAATAAGCAAGGTAATCGAAAGTCCATATACGTCAGGTCAAAACTCAGAATTGCATGTAATCCTTATGGTATTATTAGATTATCCTGAATCTCTTAATGTAATCACTGATTATCTATATTCAGAAAGAGTTTTTTTGCATATAGAGACAGCTGAATTTGTACCTGGTAACTCGGGATTAATTTTATTATTTATACAATTGCAACAGACCATCAGAAGTAGAAAATATCCATTATGTATTACTCATATTCAGTCTCATACAGGTTTTCTAGGTTCAATAGTACAAGGACATGAAGAAATTGACCAATTACTGATAGAAAATGTGTTAGAAGACTCAAAATTTCACAAGAAACATAATATTAACAGGAAAAGCTTAAAGAAAAAAAATTTCTATTACTTGCCAACAAGCCAAAGAAATAATAAAAAGTATCATATGTGCTCTCTATACAGTCAAGCTCCATTACCTGCTGGTAGTAACCCTAGGGGTACCAAAAGAAATGACATCTGGAAGATGGAGGTTTTTCCATTTTGCACAATTTGGAAAGGAAATACACATCATACCATTGATACATACTTGGGGTTTTAATGGGCAACTGCTTTAAGTTCTGAAAAGGCTGATTGTGTAACTACACACTTACTGGAATAATGACAATTATGAGGATACCTGCCCAAATTAAGACTGATACATATGCTCCTACATATGTATCCAGTAAGATGAAGCAATTCTTTGCATATTACAATATAAAACATACTACTGGTATACCACACAATCCCGCGGGACAAGCAATTGTAGAAAGAGCTAGTTGTACCTTAAAAGAGATGCTTTTTAAATAAAAAATGAAGAGTAAAAAAAAAACCAGGGACAGACAAAATAATGCTTTGTTAATTCTAAATTTTTAAAATATTGATGAAAAAGGAACAGCACCCGAGAGACAGTGGGTTATTGAAAAAACTGAGGAATTAGGCCAACCAATATACTATAAGGACATGTTGACGTTAGAATGGAAACTTACAATAGTTGTAAGATGGGAACATTGGCAATGTTTATATATCTACAGAGAATGAAAAATATATGGTTACCAACAAAACTTATAGAGATTAGATCTGACTATGAAAAACCTCTTATCAGCTGAGGCATGAATATCTTCACAGAGGAAATAGCCCAGGCGATTCACTCTCACAGACTGTCTCAGTTACTGATTTCTCCAAAATATGCCTGAAAATCAAGTTCCAAAGGGCTAGCTCACATTATCGATTACACAGAGATTGGACAACAAATGCTTTTTTAAGACTATTTTTTTCCCCTTTGGGCCCCAAACAGGAATTCTTCATCCAAATTCAGCAGGAAGCAATTACAAGAAGACTGTCATCCCGGTTCCTTAAGTTGGGGTGGATGGTTTTGGCTATTTGATGTATTATGGTTGTTATCATCTAGGATGGTATAGGTTGTTATTGGTTATGATCAGGAAGAAAGCAAAATAAAGTTCAAATCAGGGATTTCTCTCTTCTATTTTTCTTTTTCTCTTATCTTTCTCTCTTATCTAATGATGGGGGAAAGAGGGTAGAAGGAATAATATAACAATAAATAAAACGTTTTATTAAAAAGTAGAATCTAGGACTGGAGAGATGGCTCAGCAGATAAGAGTTTTGACTGCTCTTGTACAGGCCTTGAGTTCAGTTCCCAGCAACCACATGGTGGCTCACAAGTATCTGTAATGGAATTCGATGCCCTCTTCTGGTGTGTCTGAATACAATAACAGTGTACTCACATACATAAAATAAATGAATATTTTAAAAAAGTAGAATCTAAGCTGGGGAGTGGTGGTGCATGCCTTTAATCCCAGCACTTGGGAGGCAGAGACAGGTGGATTTCTGAGTCCAAGGCCAGCCTGGTCTACAGAGTGAATTCCAGGACAGCAGAGGCTATACAGAGAAACCCTGTCTTGAAAAAAAGAAAAGAAAAAAAAAGTAGAATCTATTAGTCTTAAATATTTTACTTTGGCATGGATTAATGTATATTAATAGAAATTTAAGATTTTTTGATAATTGTTTAATGATAAAAATTTAAGGTTGTTTTGTTTAACTATTGTTTAATGATAGAAATTTAAGGTTGTTTTGTTTGACTATTGTTTGATAAATTATACATTAGCAGCTTATTTAAAATGTGATGTAAAGGTCTAGTTTTATAGTTCTCATAGTAATTTCTATTGTATTTTGATTGTCAATGTTAGAAAAAACTGGTTTGTTTTTTGTTTTTGTTTTTAACACAAAGGGGGATATAAAGTGGAAATTTCTGGTTTCTTTGGAAAATCAACTGTGTCACATGATGTTTTTCTGGAAGCTGTCTTGTGAGAGGATGTTTTGCTGAAGCAGATATGTGAGAGAGCATGCAGTGTTTTGCTGGAGTGGACCCTTGAAAGGACATGTGATATTTAGAAAGAGTATAAATGAAACCCTACAAACAGTGAAAGGATGCTCATGCATTGCAATGCTATGCAACACTTCACTGGTCTTCACTGATCTTCACTGGTCTTCACTGGTCTTCACTTCCTAGAGAGAAACGCACCAAAGAACATCTCATGGTATTCCAGCTGATTGTCTCCACTTCTGTCAACTCATGTGGATTCATGATTGGTGTTTGCTATTGTACTGGAATGCTGGTATCCTGACAATGAAGAATAGATTAGCTCCAAAGAACTACTACTAAACAGGTCTATAACTCCCTTTTCCTATTAACCTTCTTTCTCCCCTACCTCTGGTCAGTGAACTAGAAGAGAAGTTGAAGCATTTGAGAACCCTAAATAAAGTAAGTTTAGAGAAATATCTAAGCCTACACCTCCTCTTTCAAACAAAACATAGTCCAGCCTATTACAGCAATACCCCACTTCTGGTACCAACTTCTGTCTTATTTCGGATTTATTTTTTTCTTTTCTTTTTTCTTTTTCTCTTTCTTATTTTTTGGCTGATTTTATTTATTTTATTTTATTTTATTTTATTTCATTGAAGAGGAAAGAGGTTATTTCATCTTATATCTTTCAGTACATTATGAATGGTAGTCAGGACAGGAAATCAAACATGAACTTGGAGGCAGGCACTGAAGAAGTCATGAAGGAATAGAACGACTATCTTGTACAGACTGATTTCTTATTCCAGCTGTTCAGGGATTGCACTTGTGATAGTAAATCATCAGTCAAGAAAATACTCAATGATCTTTTGCCTACTAGACA
>NW_022196896.1:104076255-104096733 GCF_008632895.1 Mastomys coucha
ACAAAACAAAGAAAGAACAAAAGGAAGGAAGGAAGAAAGGAAGGAAGGAAGGAAGGAAGGAAGGAAGGAAGGAAGAAGGAAAGAAAGAGAGAGAGAAAGAGAGAGAGAGAAGGAAAGATTTTCTCAAAGAACAAGCTCCTGGTTTTATTGATTCTTTGTATAGTTCTTTTTGTTTCTACTTGGTTGATTTAATTCCTGAGTTTGAATATTTCCTGCCATCTACTCCTCTTGGTTATATTTGCTTCTTTGTGTTCTAGAGCTTTCAGGTGTGCTGACAAGCTGCTAGTGTATGCTCTTTCAAGTTTCTTTTTGGAGGCACTCAGAGCTATGAGTTTTCCTTAGCACTGCTTTCATTGTGTCTTATAAGTTTGAGTATGTTGTGCCTTCATTTTCATTAAATTCTAAAAAGTCTTTAATTTCTTTATTTCTTTCTTGACCAAGTTATCATTGAGTAGGGCGTTGTACAGCTTCCATGTGCATGTGGGCTTCTGTTGTTTTTGTTGTTATTGAAAACCAGTTTTAGTCCATGGTGATTTGATAGAATGCGTGGGATTATTTCAATCTACCTGTATCAGTTGAGGATAGTTTTGTGACAGATTATATGACCATTTTTGGAGAACGTACCATGAGGTGCTGAGAAGAAGGTATATTCTTTTGTTTTAGGATGAAATGTTCTCTAGATATCTGTTAAAACCATTTGGTTCATCACTTCTGTTAGTTTTACTGTGTCTCGGTTTAGTTTGTGTTTCCATGATCTGTCCATTGATGAGAGTGGGGTGTTGAAGTCTCCCATTATTACTGTGTGTAGTGTAATGTGTGCTTTGAGCTTTAGTGAAGTTCTTTTATGAATGTGGGTGCCCTTGCATTTGGATCATAGATGTTCAGAATTGATGATTCTTCTTGGTAGATTTTTCCTTTGATGAGTATGAAGTGTTCTTCCTTATCTTTTTTGATAACTTTTGGTTGAAAGTTGATTTTATTTGATATTAGAATGCCTACTCCAGCTTGTTTCTTAGGACCATTTGCTTGGAAAATTGTTTTCCAGCCCTTTACTCTGAGATACTGTCTGTCTTTGACACTGAGGTATGTTTCCTATATGCGGCAAAATGCTGGGTCCTGTTTGTGTATTCAGTCTGTTAGTCAATGTCTTTTTATTGGGGTATGGAGTCCATTGATGTTAAGAGATGTTAAGGGATAGTGATTGTTGCTTCCTGTTATTTTTAATGCTATTTTTATGTTTGTGTGGCTATCTTCTTTTGAGTTTGTTGGAAGAAGATTATTTTCTTGCTTTTTTTAGGGCATAGTTTCCCTCTTTGTGTTGAAGTTTTCCATCTATTATTCTTTGCAGGGCTGGATTTGTGGAAAGATATTGTGTAAATTTGGTTTTGTCATGGTTTCTCCATCTATGGTAATTGAGAGTTTTGCTGGGTATAGTAGGCCTGGGCTGGCATTTGTGTTCTTGTAGGGTCTGTATGACATCTGCCCAGGATCTTCTAGCTTTCATAGTCTCCGGTGAGAAGTCTGGTGTAATTCTGATAGGTCTGCCTTTATATGTTACTTGACCTTTTTCCCTTACTGCTCTTAATATTCTTTCTTTGTTTTGTGCATTTGGTGTTTTGACTACTATGTGATAGGAGGAATTTCTTCTCTGGTCCAGTCTATTTGAATTTCTGTAGGCTACTTCTATGTTTATGGGCATCTCATTCTTTAGGTTAGGGAAGTTTTCTTCTATAATTTTGTTGAAGATGTTCACTGGCCCTTTAAATTGGGAGTCTTCACTCTTTTCTATACCTATTATTCTTAGGTTTGGTCTTCTCATTGTGTCCTGGATTTCCTGGATGTTTTGGGTTAGGAGCTTTTTGCTTTTTGCATTTTCTTTGACAGTTGTATCAATGTTTTCTATGGTATCTTCTGAACTTGAGATTCTCTCTTCTATCTCATGTATTCATTGGTGATGCTTGCATCTATGACTCCTGATCTCTTTCCTAGGTTTTCTATTTCCAGGGTTGTCTCCCTTTGTGATTTCTTTATCGATTTTATTTCCATTTTTAGATCCTAGATGGTTTTTGTACAATTCCTTCAGCTGTTTGGTTGTGTTTAATTCTTTAAGAGGTTTTTGTGTTTCCTCTTTGAGGGCTTCTAGCTGTTTACCTGTGTTCGCCTGTATTTCTTTAAGGGAGTTATTTATGTCCTTCTTAAAGTACTCTATCATCATCATGAGATGTGATTTTAAATCAGAGTCTTGCTTTTCTGGTGTGTTGTGGTATCCAGGGCTCACTGTGGTAGGAGAACTGGATTCTGATGCCAAGTAGCCTTGGTTTCCATTGCTTATGTTCTTGCCCTTGCCTCTTGCCATCTGGATACCTCTGGTGTTAGGTGGTCTTGCTGTCTCTGACTATGGCTTGTCCCTTCTGCAAGCCTCGGTGTCAGTACTCCTGGGAGACCAGTTCTTTGCAGGATGAATTTGGGTATGGAGAACTGTGGCACAGTGTCAGCTCTGGGGTGCAGACAGAAATCTGAAGGATTCTGTCCCAGGCTGTGTTACTGTGTCCTAATGATTCTGAGATGATCCCTCTTGGGCCAGGAATTTGAGCAGAAGTGGTGTTATTACCTGTGCTCACAGGCATGCCAGCACTCCTTGGAGACCAGCTCTCTCCAGGCAGTATTTGGGTATGGAGTACTGTGTCACAGGATCAGCTCCAGGCAGCATGGCACAGAATCAACTCCAGGTGCAGAAGAAAACCGGAAGGGTCCTCTTAGTTTGGATTTCTATTGCTGTGAAAATATTCCATGACCATGCAGCTAAAAAACAAAACAAAACAAAACAAAACAAAATTTATTTAGCTTCCCATCTTATTTTTTTTTGAGGGAGAATTTCTCGCTAAACCAACCAGTGAGCTCCAAGCGTCCTCCCATCTTCACCCCCTGATCATTGGGAGTGTGGCCATGTACTACCAACCCCATCTTTTTACAAGAGCATGGAGGATCTGACCTCAGGTCCTTGTTGTTGAATGACAAGCATTTTACCAACTGAACCATCTCCTCAGCCCAGGATTCATATTTTATACTAAAATAAAAGTGAACATTTAGTTTAAAAAAAGCATTTTATTTGTAAAAATTAGCATAATAACATGCTTAGGAATGTCAGCAAGTGGAAAAATTACAAACATCCAAATAAGAGCACACATTAAAGTTACAAAATGGATTTTGCTTTTCATGTATATTTTATATACATTTTATATTTCATGTATATTTTCATGTATATTTTGTCATAGGTAATGTTATTTTAAATGATGTAGCATCATTTAAAGGTGAAATTCAGAAAGACTTTTTAAATTTTTTTGAGATTTATTTTTATTTTTTAATTTTTTCCTTTTTAAAAAGATTTATTTATTTACTCTATGTATATGAGTACACTATACCTGTTGTGAGCCACCATGTGGTTGCTGGGATTTGAACTCAGGACCTTTGGAAGAGCAGTCAGTGCTCTTACCCACTGAGCCATCTTCTCCAGCCCTGAGATTTATTTTTATTGTACGTGTATGCGTGCTTTGTATGCATGTATATCTGTGTAATGTGTTTATACAGTCCCTGAAGAGGCCAGAAGAGAGCGTTGGATCCTCGGAACTGGAGTTACAGATAGTTATTGATGGCTGTGTGGATGCTAGGAATCAAATCCATGATCTCTGGGAGATCCGTCAGTGCTCTTAACCACTTAGCCATCTTTCCACTCCCAGGAACCCTAGTTTTATGCTGCTTAAGTCCAGCAATTTGGCAGGTTCTTCCCCTTTGAATAAAAATGACCGTAAATTCAACTCTGTCCTGCTAACACCACAACTCCCCAAAGTGTCATACTGATAGGAAAGACTTCCTTGCAAAATCCACAATTGAGAAGGACATGATAGCCCAACCTATCAACCCAGCACCCAGTGGCTGAGGCAGGAGGATAGCTCCAAGACCAGCCTGAGCTACATAGCAAGACTCTGCCTCCAAAGGAAGAAAATGAAACAAATCAACAGCAACAATAGAACAAAACAAAAACCAGAGTTCTGAATCCATTGCTTGCAGTAGACTGTACAAGGACAGGCTTAGGCTGAGGTTGTTAGAGGCTTGTTGGTAAGCTTTTAGAACTGGGTACTTCACAGAACGTGCTCTCATTCTGAGGAACACTGAAATGTTCCACTACAAAAGCTTCATTTCTTTTGCATAGTTTCTCTGTTCTTTTTTGTTGTTGTTTTTGTTCCCTCTCTTTCTCTCCCTCCTGCCTCCTTCCTTCCATCCCTTTCCTCCTTGATAGCAGGGAGTAGTGATTTTCCTGTATAACCCTGTGTGATCTCCCAAGTGCTAAGATTAAAGACACACACCGCACACCCAGCTCCGCGGTTTCTTTGGCAATGATGTGCATCCCAGGGGGAAAGTCACAATTATCAACCCACCATATTTGACATGATACAATAAAGGAAGTTCATTTTTTTTCTATTTGATAGAGTGTAAAAAATTGTCTCTATCCTTATGCTTTACTTCCATTTTTAAGTGGAAGTTACTAGTCACTTGTGCTGGCTATTAATAGTAATAGTCTTACTGGCCAGTTTGACCTAAGCTAGAGTTATCTGAAAAGACAGAAAGTCGACTGAAAAAAAAATGCCTCCATAAGATTCAGCTGTAAGGCATTTTCTTAATTTAGAGATTAATGGAGGAGGGTCTACCTATTGTGGGTGATGCCACCCTGGGCTGTTGGTCCTGGGTTCTGTATAAAACCAGGGAGAGTAAGCCATAGGGAGCGGCCCAATAAGCAGCACCCCTCCATGGCCTCTGCATCAGCTCCTGCCTCTAGGTTCCTGCCTGCCTAAGTTCCTGTCCTGACTTCCTTTGATGATGACCAGTGCCTTTTTGTCTCAGTACTTCATGGAGACAATAGAAACCTCTATCTAGGCAGGGCAGTGGTGGTGCACGCCTTTAATCCTAGCACTTGGGAGGCAGAGGCAGGCAGATTTCTGAGTTCAAGGCCAGCCTGGTCTACAGAGTGAGTTCTAGGACAGCCAGGGCTTCACAGAGAAACCCTGCCTCGAAAAAACAAAAAATGAAAAAAACAAACAAAACAAAACAAGACACCCTTTATGTAAGACACCAGCCTTGGAAAATAAGCAAAATTGTTGCAAAAACATACAAAAATATGTAAAACAAAGGTACTTTTTTTTGAGACAGTTTCATTCCTTAATCCTGGCTGTTCTGGAACTCACTATGTAGACCAAGCTGACCTGGAACTCACAGATCTCCACCCATCTCTGCCTCCTGATTGCTGGGATTAAAGGCGAGCCAACACACCTAGCATACAAAAGATACTCTTTAACTAGTTCAAGTGTGAATTTAAGAGGAGCTCAGTGGTTAAGAGCACTTGCTGTTCTCAGGGAAGACTTTGGTTGTATTCCCAGCCTCCACATGGCAGTTCACAATTGCCTGCAACTCCAGTTCTAGGAGAACACACACCCTCTTCTGGTTTTTATAGTGCACATATATGCAAGCAAAACACTAATATACTTACAATAAAAATAAATGATTTTTTTTTTTTTTTTTTTTTTTTAAGAAAGAGCAACTCACCGGGCGGTGGTGGCGCATGCCTTTAATCTTGGGAGGCAGAGGCAGGCGGATTTCTGAGTTCGAGGCCAACCTGATCTATAGAGTGAGTTCCAGGACAGTCAGGGCTATACAGAGAAACCCTGTCTTGAAAAAAACAAAAACAAAAAAACAAAAAACAAAAAAAAAAACCAAAAAACAAAAAAAAAGAAAAGAAAGAAAGAAAAAAGAAAAAAAAGAAAGAGCAACTCTGCTATTGCTCATCCTTCAGAAGAGCATGAGACTGCTGTGCTGTGTGATGAAATACAAATGTCACCTTTGATGGACAACGGATTTCATCTTCTGCTGGGCTGACAAAGGATGAGAAATTCTCATTCTCAAAAGCAACTTAGTGGACTCAGAGCCCCCCAAGCATGCTTTGCAGACAGGAGTGGACTTGAGTCTGCCCAGATTTCTGCAAGACACTTTCCGGTTAATCCATGTAGCTTCAATTCCTTTGTGAGGTCATTTTTTTGGCAAAGTTGGAATGCTTGATGTCAGTGAGTTGAAGATCACAAACATACAGTTAATTTTAAGATCACTGGAGCAGAAATAACCATCAAAAGAATTCAGCAGGGATCCAAACGCCTATGGATTTTGTTGCCTAAAGAAATATTGGGGAAAAAAAAAACTATTTTCTATTTCAGCCTCCAGAGACATGCTTTTCCTGGGGTTCAAATGTTAATTTAGTTGCTGCCTCCTTTCCACCTTCCCCAGAGCAGCACTGGGGACCAAAGAGCTTACTATCACTCTGAAGATTTCCTGATGGCATGAAGGAGTTTGAATGGAAAGAATTACCTGATTGACTTAATCAAAAGTAACCACCATTAAGTCAATTCATTGGAAAAAAAAATCCTATCCTTGCCCAAATACTCGATTAGTGCCTTCCTCTCTCACAGCCACTCACGTGCGTTTTCCATGTGTGTGTGCTTCCCCGTGTGTCTATGTTCATGAACATATGTTTGCATGGATATGCATGGGTGTTTATATGTGTGTATTTGCCTGTGCACTTATATGTATATTTCCCTGAAGTTCATTCAGAGACCCCTCAGAGTTTATATTTTAGAAAGCCAGCAATTTCTTTCTATAGGAAAGTCATAGTGCTTTCTATTTTCTTGATTGAAAAACTATCTTGAGAAAGTAGTAACCTGAGGCTCCAAGTCTAATGAAGTTGACAGCTGTCTTAGTTATTTTCCTTACACGCTAAGCACAAAACCTTTGTCAGATGTGCCCGTCACAGATATTCCTCTGTCAGTGTGGGGTCTATCACTGATTTTATTAATGTCTTTCAACAAGAAAGAAAACCTCTTTATTTTAAATAAATATATCAACTTTATTCCTCTAGTCATTATTATTATATTCAAGGTTATGGAGACTTTATATTTTATATGTCAGTGGGTGACTTATTTTGAACTGAGTTCTGTGTGGTTCCAGATTTACATCGCAATTCATTCTTTGCACATGTCTATCAAATTGTTACAGCATCATTGTCTAGCCAAAAGATGCTTTGCTTTGCTTTCTCAACTGAATGCTTCTACGTCTTCAAACCCAATTGAGATTATATGAACATCTCTGGCTCTGCATTCAGTCCATCCTATTGATCTGTTTGTCGATAGAGCTATCAACATCACAGCCTTAGTGACTGCGGCTTTGTAATAAATGCTGCAGTTAGTATCATTCTTCACATTTCATCAGTGCAAATTATCTTCATGCTATATCCCTGGCTTTCCCACATGGAGTTTGAAATCACCTTGTCATTTCTATAGTGAAATGGAACCCTGGTAGATTTTAATTGAGATAACTTTGAATCTCTACATAAAGTCAAAAGGAACTAACATTTAATAAATATTATGAAACCGAGTATGACAGTATGGCCCATAATTTTGTCTACTTGAGAAGCTGAAACGAGGATTAATTTCAAAGTCAATTTGGGAAACTTAGCCAAGACCTGAAGCCTCCTGCACAATGACAACAACAACAACAATAACAACAACAGACAAACAAGAGACCCCACAATATGAACAAACAGAATCCCATAATGTTGTGTCTTTCAATCCACAAACACACTGTAGTTATTATCCCTTAGTATAGATTTCTCTTCAGGTATGAAAATCTGGGGATATTCAACCTTATATAAAATGACATGGCGTTTGCCTTAAACATGTGCTTTAAAACATGTCTCATTACTTATTATACTTAATGCAGTGAAATTGTGTGTAAATGGCTGTTATATCGTTTGGGTGATAGAAACAAGGAAAATATCTATTCATTCTCAGCATGGCTTTGCTCTTTTTTGAAATTTTCTTCCCTATGGTTGTTTGAACTGGGGCAACCTGTGAACATGGAGGAATGACCATCTTTCTATTTATTTAGTTTTTCTCTAATTCCTCTCAACAATATTTCATAGTTTCAAGTGTTCATCTCTTACAGTTTTAAGTGCTTCCTATTATACATCGCATTTGTGTTTTGATCTGTTTTTTTTTAACTTTGTATCAATCCTTTGTGGTTTTCACATCATGCACCCAATCTCACTCATCTCCTAGTCCCTCCATATCTGTCCTCTGCCTTTGCAACCCCCCACAAAAGAAAACAAAAATAAAAAAATTTAAAATTTAAAACAAATAAATTAAAAAAAAAAAAAACAACCAACTAACCAATAAAAACATCTCGCCATGGAAGCTGTGGTGTGACATGATATGTCACACAGTACCAGCCGCCCCTGGCCTTTGCCCAAACAGCTTTACTTGCAAATATTAATTGCAGTGAATCATTGACCTGTTTCAGGGCCTCTGGCTTCTGCTAAACCATCAGTACTGAGATCCTTACCCAGACTCCTCTCTGTATCCTGCTATTGCCCTGGGTCATGGGTCATGGGTCATGGGTCATGGGTCATGGAGCTTTTGCAGCTTTGGTTCTACAGGACCTGCCCCTTCACCCTCTCCAGCATCTCTTAAATAGGGTAGATGTTGGGGCGGGCCAGCTCAAAGCTCTGGATCTGGGCCTGGCTAATAGCTGAATTGGTCTGCCCACCAATTCTTCCAACTGCCGAGGTGAGGAGTTCAGACTTCTTTCCTGCCTGTGGCAGCCATCGAGGAGTGGGCCCAGCTTTCCCTCGATCATGCCATCTAGGCCAGCTCTCCCACACAGCTCAGGTGAGAGGGAGGGTCACCTCCGCACAGCCCTTGGACATCGACATGGCCCCAGGTGGCAGATCAGACCAGGGGCGTCCGCATGGCCTTTGGTGTTCACATGGTCCCAGGGCATTGACACAGATCCCTGCAGCTCATGCACCCAGACAAGGCCCTTGGTGGAAGCCTGGGCATGACCATGGCCTCAGGGTTCTCACACCAAGCTGTTCCTTGCCTCGTGGTGTCTGTCTCCAGTTCTGCCTCCCTTCCTAGTCAGAAACTATCCCACTTCTCTCTTTCCCATCTCCTCACCACATACTTGCTCGTCATAGTGATGCCTTCCCAGCTGCCCCATGCCATGTGGAGACAGGCAGCCCTCTCTTGTTTGGTTTGTTTGTTTTTTCAAAAAATAGGATTTCTCTGTGTAGCCCTGGCTACCCACCCTGCAGACCAGGCTGGCCTCAAACTCAGAGATAGGCCTGTCCTTGCCCCCTGAGTGCTGGGATTAAAGGTGTATGCCATCACTACCCAGCGTCATAATAATAATAATAATAATAATAATAATGACAACAATTACTTATTTTTATTAATGAATTAGTGTGTGTGAGTACACGTGTGTGTGTGTGTATGTATGTTTGTGTATGTGTGTGTGTGTGTTTCTTTGTGCACATGGAGGTCAGAAGACAACTTGCCAGAGCCACTTCTCTCTGTCTAATGTGTGGGTTCTGAAATGAAATTCAGGTCATCAGCCTTGGTGGCACATTCCTTTACCCCCTTGAGCCAACTGGCCAGCCTAATGGCCATTTATACATTGAACCAGTATGGAACAGTCTTGCTCAGTTCAAGACCAGTAACTAGTCTTGCTAGTCCCAATTGTTTCTCTGTATCTTCATTACCTTGTCCATGCAGATAGATGGCCATGTTCTCTGAGAATAAGGATAGCTTCATGACTTAGTTCCACATCTATTTCTTTTTATCGTCTCACCTTACTGGCTATAACTTTCACTGTAATAGGGATTCAGTTCAGTGACATTATTTCCGACAATGTATCACAGCTGGGAAAAAGAAAAGAATACTAAAGAGGCGTTTAGACCCCAAATAGATGGAAACAGACAACTTCTCCATGAGGTAAGGGGAAGGAAGACAGCAACTCACGAAGGAAAAGCCATTTGAAAGCTAGGAAAATACAGAAGGAGAGTTTGCAAGTCCTGCATGTGAATGCTAGCCAAGACAGAGCAAAGCTATCTTTTAAAACTGATGGAGAAATAAGGACATTTCAAGACAAGGACAAACCGAGGCAATTCATGACCGCCAAGCCAGCCTCGCAGAGGACACTTAAGGGATTACTGAGCAGCTGTGGAAGAAAATAGCTACAATCATGAGAGCATGAGGCCAGCATGGGGGTGGGGGATACATTGGATGGACTAGAAAAACTTCAAAGGGCTAAGAACTCATCCTTCGTAGGTAACACGGATGTAATGGGTGGAGTCGGAGGAAGCAAAGAACAAGCAATGACTGGACCAACAAAATTACAGGAATTAGTGAACGCTTCTCAACCACACTTAATGTCAAGAATCTCAAGACTCCAACGAAGGGTTCCAGATTAGCCGACTGGATGAAAAATAAGAACCAACTATCTACTGTCTCCAAGAAAGACACTTCAGTGACGAAGACACCTGCAGATGGAAGGGCCAAGGATAGAAGTCAACCTAGCAAGAGAGTAAAAGCGGAAAACAAGCAGGCATGGATATTCTGGTATCTGAGAAAAGAGACTCTGCGGTGGTTTGAATAGGAATGGCCCCCATAGGCTTATGGATTTGAATGCTTGGTCATTAGGGAGTAGAACTATTGGGAGGTGTGGCCTTGTTGGAGTGGGTGTGGCCATATTGGAGGAAGTGTGGCACTAAGGGTGGGCTTTGGGGTTTTAAATGCTTAAGTCAGTCCCAGTGTTTCATTCCTCCTGCTCCATGCAGATCCAGATCTAAAACTCGAGTTCACTAGGCAGGTAGTCTAGACAAATTAGTGAGCTCAAGGTTCAGTGACAGCTCTTAGCTCAAAAAAATATGGTGCAACAAAATAGAGGAAGATACCTATACCCGACTGTGAATTCTAAACACATGAACACACACACATGCACACACACACATATGAACATATACACACATGCACACACACATATGAACATATATACACATGCACACACATATAGATATGCACACACAAACATGCACACAGACATACACACACGCACACACACACACACACACATGTGAATACATACATACACCACACACAGACATATACACACTTGGTTTTTTGAAATGATAAACCCCCTAGACAAATTAACTTAAAGAAAAAGAGAAAGCATAAATGAATACATTAAAGACAAAAAGAGAATGTTGTGACAGACTCCAAGGAAAACCAGAGGCCCACAGGAAACACCTTAGAAAAGCGTCTTCTAAGCACGGGCCTTGCACGTGCTGATTATGGTATTTTCTACTCTTGTTCCTAACCCCTTTCTTGCTTGCTTCTTTGGACTTCTCATTTCATCTCCTCAGGTCAGAGAGACCCCTTCACTGGGCCTGGACCTCCACTCCCTGCCCTAAACCTGAGAGTCCAAGTCGACATAATCACCTGGGCATTTGTTTCCCTCTCTTTTAGGAACCACTGTTCATCTTTGCCTGATGTCCAGTCTCTTGAACTTCTTGACTTCCTTTCTCTTCCTTGGTGTCGCTGGAAGAGCCTAGCATGGTCCTGTCAGTGTGTGTGTATGTCCAGTGTGACAGCAACTGGAAGCTGATAAGCTCTCATCTGAGTTGTTTGTTTTGTTTTGTGTTTTTTAAAAAAAAATCTATTAGTGTTTGTTTACACCAATCATTTCATTCAGTGATTTTTTTTTCTTAAATATACTTTGTTATTAGGTACTATGCATCTGTAAAGTAGAGAATTCCTACATCAGTTGGATATGACGCAATCAATCATCCCTTCCCTAGGGTCAGAATCGCTGACTCTCTTCTTTCAGAATGAATTGTAGCAGTCAAATCCAACAGCGGCAGGCTAGCTTCTTATTTCTTGCTTTTCATTTCCTTTAAATTTAATTTTAAGTATATTAACAGGATTCTTATGTATTCTGTCACAATCATTTTCCAGTGCTCAAATTGTACCAAGTTTAGCCACTAGGAATATTTTTCATTCTAGCCCTTGAGTTGGTTTGAGATAAATCTTCCGTCTGGGAGCACCCTCGCTTTAGGGGAAAGGACCATGATAAGGTTCCCCTTGTACTTTTCCCATGCCATGAAATTGTGCATTAAAAAAAATTGACTTACTTGAAATAATGTGTACGTGTGTACATCTGTACATAGATATGTGCACATGTGAGTGTAGGTGCCCACAGAGTCCAGTAGAGGGCATCAAATATCTGTGGGCCTGGAGTTATAGGTTATAATAAATCCCCCAACAAGGAGCTTGGGAGCTGAGCTTGGGTCCACTGCAAGGTTACTATGTATATATATATATATATATATATTGGTTTTATTTTGGTTTTGGTTGTTGTTTTGTTTTCAAGACAGGGTAGAGCTCTGTGTAGAGCTAGCTGGCCTGGAACTGGCTCTGTAGACCAGGCTGGCCTTAAACTCTCAGAAATATGCCTGTTCATCCAGAGCTTACCTATGACTCCAGAGTGTTGGGATCAAAGGTGTGTGCCACCACCACCTGGCTCTAATATATCCTCTTAACTGCTGAGCCATCCCTCCAGTCCCCCAAGTCGTCTCTTTCTTAAAGCCCTAATTCTCTCTGAGGGCCAGTAGAATCCTACGTCAAAAGGTTACTAACGGAGAAAATTACTTCATGTGTCACAGCCTTAAAGCTATATTAATCACATTCTACCGTTCTATGCACAACAGCATCCCATACCAGTGAAAATGCTTAACTTTTTTTTGAAGTGATCCTTTTAATAGTATATGTAGATGTATTTTTCATTATGAATTTTAAAAATCAATGAAAAAAAAAAGGTTTTGGAGATGATGTTTAAAAACCTTTTAAAGGCTCCACAGGGATCTCTAAAAAAGAGCTTGTACTTTCTGTGGCTAGGAATTCATTTCAGGTGAGGGAAGTGTTCTTCTTGCCTGACTGAACCCTCTTACCCGTAGACTCTTTACTGAGAACACCGGTGCCAGTCCTTTCCACCTCAAAGCAAATATCCCAGAATCCTCGTTTCTATTTTGGTCAGTCCTCACAATTGATCGGGAGCATGTTCTGAGGGCTGATATTCTCTTGGGTGTCTTGATAAAAGTTAAAGAAATATAAACATTGCTGAAAACAGTGATCTTTGTAGGCTTGAGGAAAGAGGTAAAGGGCTCACCTGCTATACAGGGAGTCCTGGATTCCATCCACAGCATCCCATGAAATGGGCACAGAATTATGTCTGCAATTCTAACACTTGGGGGCTAGAGACAGGAAGATAAGAAGTTCAAGGTAATGCTTGGTTATGTACTGGGTTGGAGGCTAGCTTGGGATACCTGAGACTTTCTTTCAGGATGGGGAGTGCGTAGGGATAATGTTTGAATATGTGATTTGTTTTTGTTTTGTTTTGTTTTTTGTTTTGAGATAAGGTTTCTCTGTGTAGCCCTGGCTGTCCTAGACCTAACTCCGTAGACCAGGCTGGCCCGAGCTCACAGAGATCTGCCTGCCTCTGCCTTCCAAGTGCTAGAAGGTGTGTGGCACCAAGCTCAGTATGTGAGTATGTGATTTTTAAATAATTTATTATTCTAAGTTTTATTTATTATTTGTAAATTTTCATACAACAATATGTTTCATATTATGCATATGGTGAATTCTTCTTATGTACCATTTGTACTAGCAAGAAATAGTTAAGTCATGTGAGTTGAATAACTGCTAGGCAGGGCAGAGGGACGGGAAAGAGGCAACACACGCAAAACAGTGCTTTTGTGGTTGGATCACATTCCAGAGTCAAAGCCTCTCAACTGTTTACCAAAGAAACAACAAAACTTTATCAAGAAATACTTGATCTGTTGGCACATGGACAGAGTAAATGAACTGCTTGGATAATCCAGTATTGATGTCCTGGATTCATGGCACTGTGTTCTGAAGTTGGCCAATGGCCGCTGCTGCTATTCCGAAGTGGCTTAAAGCTGGAACTCAAGGAAGCTGCTGCTTTGTCCTTTCAGTCTGATGCATGAAATGATTTTCCAAGTAAACCATATCACTAAGTATCCATGTAACCCCTGGAAATCTGAACGACTTGTGTGGCAAGAAACTACTTCCCCCACTTAAATGGCCAAGCCACCAGTTAGGTACCTGCTCTCTTCAGACGCACCTCCATGCTTCAGATTCCAGTTGCAACTGAGGAAAAGTATTGGTTTTGTCCCTCTTAGGAGTCCCTTGAGTAGATAAAGTATTCTAGAGAGATTTGCTCTTCCTTCTAGCTCCCCAACAAAATACAGCATACATACATTTTTCAGTCAAGCTGGGTAGCTGAAGTTGCCAGCTAATGCAGTGTTCAGTTAGGATACACTTCCGGGTTCATTGCCCTTTTCCTTCTTTACAAGGTGATTCCATTCCAAGCAGTAATTCCATTCATGAGGACTCTGCCCCCGGGACCTAATCACCTCCCCATCTTCTAATTCCACACTGGGTATTAGATTTCTACACATGCACTTTATAGAGATGTCTACAATGCCCTGCCAATTTTAAAATGTGTCCATTAGTCATGCAATGGTCAGAATGGGCCCACCCTAATTGACTCATGTAAGTTTCATCATGTATTTAAAGATCCCGTTCCAAATGTAGTCACATGCTGAGTTATTGCGGACTAGTGTTTCAACATGAACATTGAAGGATGCAATTCCGCCTATAACACCACATCTTTGTCATCTCTTTCTATCATGGACAGGCATACCGTCTTGGTGATCCATTTGAAAACACCTAGACATTATGACATCTCACTTGTGAATGTGACACTTTGCATGCCTTGAGAATGAGGGTGATCTCCCTTGAGATCTGGCTGCTACGGTCACATTCACAGAAATGGATGTGCGATTAATCCATTTGAATCCAGTTTTCCAAAGACAGTTTGATGGCTGATACTGTTGTCCAGCAAAGTTAATGCACTGACCTCTGTCACATCACTTCTGTCCTTAATTTTTTCCTTGACCTTTAGCTTTGGGCCGTGCTAGAAACCTTAATTGAGGATGTTTCCTATTTCAGAGTTACCTAGTTAGTTCTTCCAAATGTCATTTCAATTTTTTTCCCCTTGACGCTGTCATATAAGTTAGAGGTTTAGACACTGTTGTTATGTTGCAGGAATAGTCCTGAAATAAGTACTTCCACAGCAACAGGAGTAGGAGAGGAGTTGTATTTACTGGTGGACTGCAGCCAGGATGGCCCCTAAAAGGCCTAGCTCTGGGGTTCAGCTTGCATCCTCATTTTATACTCCATAGTGTATATATAACCAAAGGTAGGGTAGGAAAGCAAGTGAGATATTACAGAAGTGAATTCGGCAATCAGCTAGTTGTTAAGGGCAACAACCTATTATCTCCATCTCAGCTATTTCTCCAGTCATTCTCTTCCAGGAAGCAAGGGAAGTTATGCTTGGCAAGCAGACAGAGCAAGCAGTGTTTTTGGTAAATAGTTAGATAAATCGGAAAATGGTTATCTTATACTTGGTCTTTTCTATCTTATTCTTTGGCAGTTATACTACAAAACTGTCCATGTTTTTCCTACCAAGTGGTACAACTTCATTTTTTATTTGACTCTGGGCCTAGCGAGTTAGCCAAAAAGACATTTGCAATGTGACCAAGTAGAACCTTTAAAATGTGTTTGCCCTTGTATGGTGTCTTAGTTAGGGTTTTACTGCTGTGAACAGACACCATGACCAAGGCAACTCTTATAAGGACAGCATTTAATTGGGGCTGCTCACAGGTTCAGAGGTTTAGTCCATTATCATCAAGGCAGGAACATGACAGCATCCAGGAAGGGATGATGAAGGAGGAGCTAAGAGTTCTACATCTTCATCTGAAGGTGGCAAGGAGAAGACTGGCTTCTGGGCAGCTAGGATAAGGATCTTAAAGCCCATGCCCACAGTGACACACCTACTCCAAGAAGACCACACCTCCTAATAGTGCCACTCCCTGGGCCAAGCATATCCAAACCACCACATATGGGAAAAGAGCAAGTGCCATACGACAACTTTGGCAAAGTGTGTATATTTCTTCGGTCAATTTGACTCTCTCTCTTGAATTTGTGCCACTACCTCAAGAATATACTTGTGCTAGTTCACTGGAGGAATATAAGTAACATATCCAAGAAACCAAGTGTTTGGATTTAGCTGAGTCTCTCTTGTGCCAGCTGACCCCATAACCAGTCAAGTGAATACTGACAGATGGCTGAGCCAAGGCTGGATCTACAGAACCAGAAAACTTGATGCCTAGACTCAAGAGAAGCTAGATGTTTGTTATTTAAACCATTGCTTTTAAGGGGGCATTTTATCACAACAAGCCATTCCTGGCCGATACAGTGGGCATTGGCAAATCTCAGAACTTAATGACAGAAGCCAATCTCTTTTAACAAAAAGATGAGTTCCTTGGATTCTTATGTGATAGATGAGGACATTTGGTATTTTGTTGTTGGTTGTTTGTTTGTTTGGTTGGTTGGTTGCTTAGAACACATAACTCTGAAGCACCTGATTTTCAAATGGATACTCTCTTAAAACTCCCAAATTCTATTTCCTTAAGAATGAAAGTTAGCAATACCAGTCATTTGCCTGAAAAACACCAAGCAAAGGCTTAAGAAGGACCCTCAGTCATCAGATATGGGAAAAATTACTTCAAGGCCAATGGAGTTTACATTTGGGTCAGAAGATTCTGGTATCTCTTAAGCATCCCAGATTGATACCATTACCTCGTGATCCATGAAATTGGTAACTCCTCTCTGATATTTTTTGATCTAGCATTAAAAGCTGACTTCACTGTTTCAATTCAAGCGTGAATACTTCAATGATTACCAAAAAGAGAAAGACACTGGAGGAAAGAAAAATAAAACACAGAAGAGTAGATGCCATTCGAAAAGAAGATTAACCCTGAGACAGCAGAAAGGAGAGCAGAGGGTGAGTCCGAGGAACCCTGGGAACCCACACCTGGTTGTGAGGAGCGAGGAACACTGGGGCCAACATCAGAGAATGGCCCCTGGTAAACATATGGCAGTGAATTCAATTATCTTTTTAAATGGAAAAATAAAATATTCCTGGAGTCAATTAGAGCTGGACCTAGTCCTGGCTCTGGTAATTGAATATGGGAAATGATTTGGGGATGAAGTTTATGTTGCTGAAGAGACAAAATACATGATACAGGCTTATTTCTTCAAAATGGAATTCTCTCAAAGGTAATTCAAGGACGTGCAACATTTTTCAGTCTTGATATGGTAGGTCCTTCTGAGGACAGGAAATGATAACAAATGACCTTCCAATAATATATTTTTTTCTAATGAATGCACAGAAAAGAATCATTCTAGCATTGCAGGCTTAAAGATTCTATGCATTGCTAGTTGAAAGCTCAAAAGTCAATCATTAAAAAACATTAAAGATACAGGTGTGTGTGTGTGTGTGTGTGTGTGTGTGTGTGTGTGTGTGTGTGTAAATGCAGGTACCCAAAGAGACCAGATCCCTGGGATCTAGAGTCAAAGGTATTTGAAAGCTTCCTCACGTTGGTTCTGGGCACCAAACTCTAGCCTCCTGTGAGAGCGACCCTCTTAGTCACTGAGCTGCCTCCCCAGCCTCAAAAGTCAATCATTTTCCAACTTGATAAGAGTAAGGCTGGAAATCCTGTCAAGTCACTGGATTGCCTCCATCATGAAGCCACCAGATTAATGACTGTGTTATGATAATGGATGATTCATGGGTGAAAATGATGTCAAGCACTCATGAGATGGTCTGGGCCTGTGAAGAATGGAGAATATTTGGCCATCATCTTTATATTAGGGTTGTGTCCTTCCTCACTCCCCCTTTAACAGGCCTGAAGTCTGGGGAAGGCTTTAAAAATAGATAGGAACACAATGTGGAGGGGCTTTAGAAAGCATCTCAGTCTTTCTTCTTATGTTTCAAAAGCAAGGTCACAGACCATCAAGGGTGGACCCCATTCCTAGAAGTCACTTCTGATTTCGTGATGCTCTTCTGCCAAGGCTGATTGTATCAAAGCAGAGTACCCCACAGCTGGGAGGTATCACATGCCTCTCAGGAACCCCTTTGCTTCCCTAAGCAGAACTGTGTCATACACAAACACAAACCAGAATTCTTTTGTTGCAAATGACCTTCTGTTAAAGCTGGAATCAAGTCTGCTCCGAGCAGTGGGGGCTTTGTAATAGAAGCCAGCATGGGAGCCGAGGAAACAGAGAGAGGCAGAACACAGGAGGGGTGCAGAATAGAGAAAAGGAACGAGAGAGGAAGGTTTCCAAGTAAAGCAGCCACATGACCATCCTGGGAGCAGCAACTTTCAAGGGTCGGGAGTCTATTTCCAGCCCTTAAAAAGGCCCCCTCATTGTGGGTACTGTAGAAATGTGTTTCTTACCATGTATTTCATTTTTACAGATTTTACTTTTATTGGCTCAACTTTATAAAAGAAAGATTCCAGAGAGAGAGGGAGAGAGAGAGGGAGAAGGAGAGAGAGAGAGAGAGGCAGGCAGAGGGAGAGGCAGAGGCAGAGATAGGCACACACACACACACACACACACACACACACACACAGAGAGACAGAGACAGAGACAGAGACAGAGACAGAGACAGAGACAGACAGACAGACAGAAGACAGGCAGGCAGGCAGGCAGGCAGGCAGAAGCTGAAGTGATCTTGGAAATGTGAAAGGTTGCACCAAGGTAGCCCTGACCCATTGGCCCTGAGTTTTCCTTTGAATTGTGCTGTTAAAGATCTCAGAACAATATGGGAAAGGAGCCAGACTTCACGGTATGTTACAAGACACGAGAATTATTTCCTCTGCCCCCACAAGGTAGGTGATGCCACGGACCACTGCCTCTCCCAGAGACAGGGAAATACTTTGGGTATCTGAAGTTTGGTTTTAGCACTTGCAGAGTATACTTTGATTTCTTTGCATTCCTATTAATACGCCTCTCTTTCTCTCTGACATGGTTTGTCTTTCTGATGACAGTACTGTGGAATGGACTCACCCATTGTTTGAGGAGTTAGAGCTTATCAATAATGAAGATATTTTCCTGTTACAGAGGAGAAGGTTCCAGAAATGTCTTTGGGGCACTATCAGTTTTATTTCCCTCTGATGAAAAGCAGTTTGGTAGTTGCAACCATTTTTAGAAAATTAGGTTTGTGTCCATTTGTATTACAGATATGAACCATTTCAAATTACTGTAATATACTTTCTCTAGGTTGGCCTTTAAGGTCCCTAATAACCAATAGACAGCCAGCTGATATAAGATCCAGCCCCACAGACTGTATATAAAGTTCAGCATTTCTTGTTTGCTTCTCTATCACAGAACTCAGGCACATCTCTTTCTGTAGAGTATCTTTCGGATGTCATTGAAGAATATATTTTAAATTGTTTAGTGTCACATACATACATTCAGGCAAAGCAGTTATATACATAAGAAAGTAAAAATAAACAAATACACCAAAATTACTTAGTGTAAGACCATCACTGGGAATAGATGAGACCTTTTGTCAATTTGCTTGGTCCTGAGTCGGGGTCAGAGAAATGTAAGAAATCTTAATTCTTATAAAGGCAAGGCTCACATCACACCCACTTAGACCAAAGATGGCAGGAGAGAAGTACTCTACTGAAACTCAAAAGGTGTGTGTATTCATCAGACTTTTCTTTTCTTTTTTTTTTTTAACTTTTATTGCATGAGAAAAGTTACATGATTTCAATTTATCTGAATTTGTTAACATTTAAAAACATAATTTAAGTAAATAGAGTTGTATCACATTCTTGTTTCCCATTTGTACCCTAATTCCTCTCAGAGACCCCCTTTCAATACCTACAATCTCTTTTTTGTCATAGTCTTTAAAATTTATAAAATATTATAACAATAAAATGAGTATTATAAAAGTTGTTTGATATAAAACAACAATCAATTTAACAGTCTATGTAGATGCTTGTCTACAGCAATACTGAAAATACATATGTTTTTCTCAATATAAATTTTAAATAACTCCAAACATATTAACTGTATATTTCAAAATAATACATCACTACTAGTATTTTCTTAAATGAACATAAATATATAAAGTCTTTTTGTTTGTTTGTTTTATATGTAGTAGAGCTTAAAATCTTGGCTCTTACTGTGGTACAAGCCCAAAATAAAAACAATTTTTAGACATTGAAGTTCATTGTAATAAGGCTGTATTTCAATGACCCTCAAATCACCAAAGGATTTTACCTCCACCATAGCTAAGCTGAGAGTTGACAGTTCTGCTGCGCCAAGGAATGAATTGTAGGCATGATTTTTGGATACAGACTTCCTGCTATGGTCAAAGCTATTTACTTGAGTTAGTGAATTTATATTCAGCCCACAGAGAACAGGTTACATTCATTTAAGAAGTAGTGTGTGTATTAAGATGGTCTATCCATAAAGTCATTCACCAACCGTTTCAATGAACAATGGTTCTGCTTGGAGGGTAGCATAGACATTAAGTGAGGGTAAGAATTTGATTCATTGGCTGTGATAATTTGGAAAAGCATTCATCTCAGAGAAAGAGTAA
>NW_022196896.1:104097863-104109471 GCF_008632895.1 Mastomys coucha
TTTAAGGGATTTTTGTGTTTCCTCTTGAAGGGCTTCTAGCTCTTTACCTGTGTTCTCCTGTATTTCTTCGAGGGTGCTCTTTATGTCTTTCTTAAAGTCCTGTATCATCATCATGAGAAGTGGCTTTATATCTGAATCTTGCTTTTCCAGTGTGATGGTGTGTCCAGGACTTACTATGGTGGGAGTATTGGGTTCTGATGATGCCAAGTAACCTTGGTTTGTATTGCTTATATTCTTATGCTTGCCTCCTTCCATCTTGTTATCTCTAGTGTTACCTGCCCTTGCTAAATCTGACTAGAGCCTGCCCTTCCTGTGATCCTGGTTGTGTCAGAACTCTTCAAAGTGAAGCTGTCTCTGTGATCCTGTGATTCTGGGATTCTGTGATCCTGGGCTTGTTAGAGCACCTGGAAGTGGAGCTTCCTCTGGGTGTTTTGGGACTGGCTGCAGAGTTTGCCCCCAAGGTCTGCTCAGGGCATCAACCCAGACAGACCAGAAGGAACCTGAGCCACTGGGCTGGCAGAGTTCCTGTGTGCCTAGTCCCGCTGGTCCCAGTTACTTCTGGTGTTTGGACAGATGTTGTGTCCTCCTCACCTTTGATCCTGGGTGTGTTAGAGCATCTTGGAGTGGAACTTCCTCTGGATATTTTGGGACTGGCTGCAGAGCTTGTGCCCAAGGTCTTCTCAGGTTACCTGCCGGCCCAAACAGCCAGACTTTTCATCTTTGTGATAAAATGAGGGAGGAAGGGATTATTTTGTTTATGGTTTCAGTCTATCATGGTTGACGTCATAATTTCTGGTGAAACAGAGTATCATGGTGTTCAGAGTATGTGTGAGAATCTACTTACTTCATGGAGGGTGGAACTCAGAAAAGGGGCATATAGAAAGGTATGAGGACAAGATATGAACCCCCCAAAGACAAAGTCCCTAACTGCATCCTACCTCCTACTTTTCAACATCTTCTCACAATGCCATTGTATGAGTCTACTGATGTGGTCAGAAGCCACTGGTTTTCAATTATTTCCCAAAAGCCACTAGCTTGGTTTTAAACTAATACAGGAGCCTTTGGGGGACATTTCATATTCTGACCATCACACTCTGCACTTAGGCTCATGTCTATATCATAATTAATTTGTTTCCTTGCCACGCATTTGAGGCGAAAACTTCAAGGAAAGTCAGCCTCTTGTCTCTGCATTGTTGTCTGGCACCCCAAACTCAGAGGTGGCCCAGATATGTCTTCGTACTTGTGTGCTAGGAACTCACCAAGATATCATTTTCTTACAGCTAGCAAGAGAAAATTCGGACATTGTTTTCTGACCTTCACCAATGTTTCTAACTATCTTAGTTTAATGTTTTAAGTACTAGAGAGTAATTGAAAGGTTTCTCTCGCTCTAAGACATTAGCTGAAAGAGTTAGGTCAAGATTCTCCTCTGTCTGCCTCTAGCAAGAACCAAAGAATTAGCATAAGAATACCTCAACCCCTCTTCCTCTTGCTCTACCCCTGGCTTTTAGAAGTCAGGTGACCTGAGTATGTGGGGGTCGTTTCTGCCTACGTGACTTCAGTCTAGCACTAGGACTGGAAGAAGAAGGACTTGGACTCACATGCAGGACTAGCACTAGAACTTAGATGGGCTAGGACTCAGATTCATGCACCCGCATTCCCCCGGGCCCAGAGTGCTTGGGCCCGGGGGATGCAGCACCAGTTCAGAGGAGATAGCTGCTGCTTTAGACCCAGTATGTTTCAGGTAGCCTCAGAGGTACCTCAACTGTTGAGCTGCCAGATTTTTCATTTCTCTTTTACAATGATTGTAAAAGCCTCATGTAATATTTAAAGAAATACACTCAGATTTTACACCACCCATGTGTGTAGTCTGTTTGTCAAAGCCGAATCTCGTGTCCACCTGGCCAGAATCCCGTGTCCCGCGGAACAGGGACCCCGCGAGAAATCCCGGAACAGGGACCCCGCGAGAAATCCCGGTCCATGGCATTTCCTATTTCATACTCCCTATACTCTTTAACAATTTCAATTGGTCAAAGCCCAAGTTTAAGGTCTCCTCTAAGACTCAAGGCAAACACACAGCTATGCCTCCAATCCAAGTTTCATACCCACAAGATTCAATGGCACAGAGTAAACATTCCCGTTTCAACAGGGAAGAATAGGGGAATAACAAGGAAGAATGAAAAAGAACTAGACAGAAAGCCAGCAGACAGTTGGTCCCATAGCTCCATTCTTCAATATCTGGAGCATGTGTTGGCATGATAGGACCTCTTATCTTGGACAACTCCACAAGGATTCTGACCATCTTGCTCCCTGGTTTCATAGGTCTTCCTTTGAAAACTGTGGGAATCTGACAACTATAACTCTTAAATTCTGCATGTGTACAAAACTATCATCCTCTAGACAACATTAAGGTTTGTCCTTGACTCTCTCAGGCTGGTACTCTTGGACGATGGCCTGAATACTTGGAAGCAATTGCTCCTTTGTGAGCAGGGTTTCATAGAGGCACATTCTTCTCAAAGGGAAGTCTTTCCAATAAATTGATTCAGTTTTACACTTCAGTCAGCAGCATGTGGGGTCTAACCAACTTCTGAGCTATCTTCATAGCATCTTTATTGTTGTCCTGAGGCAGACTAATTGGCTTATTTTTTCCCAAACTGGAAAAGAAAGACTTTTATCATGAATGAAGACATATACACACACAAGGAGGCGCACAGGTCCTGTGCAAAGCAGAAGGACTTGGAGAACTGAAGCCTTGTCTCTTTAGCCACACCCTTGTCATGACCAGGCATTTAGAGCTGCAGTCAGTAAGGAATAGAATATACTCTCAGAAGCAGAGAGAAAAACCAAAGACTTAAATAACACCAGTTCATTGGGTGATCGGAGAGCCAATCAGAGACATGGAGAAGACTCTGGGTGGCTGAATGCACTGCAATGTCTCCAAGCCTTGATGCTCTTGGAATGTGGGGATGAACAACTCATTGCATAGGACTGGGATATACCATATGATGCTTAGATCCCTAGTCAGCAGTATAAATGGACAAAAGAAAGCATGGAGAGATAATGTCACAAATATTTGAGAAGCAATACATAATAGATCCTAGAACCTCAACTAGCATAGAGTAGGCTCAATACAAAGGGAATTACACTGAGGTAAGTACACTTAACTGCTAGGAGTCCAAGATATTGATATTCCCTGGATACTAAGTCATGGGCACCAAAATAGTTCCCAAGGCTCCTTGCATTTTTAAAATGCTTTTTAAAACATATATTTCCTAGCCTGGGCAATATTGGTGTTTTAGAGCCATGATTCTCTGTTGTATGAAGGTGTGCTGGGTATTGAAGAATGTTCAGCAACATCACTGGCATTTAATCAACCCATCAATTAGTGTCAGGGCTACTCCTATGCAAGACACAATAAACAAAAATATGTCAGATATTATCAAATGACTCTTTAGTGTGAGTGGTTATCACGTATCCTCAAGTCCAACAAGGTCCACTCTCAAACCTGAAACAGAAAGATAAAGGGTAAATGTGACTTCGCTCTGGGAGCCTGTGGGTCTGGTAGGAGGTGGTTTTGGTTGGAAGTGAGTTGCTGAGGGGAGGGATACAGCCTGGCCTTGCTTTACCTGAATCCTCACTTCTTCCTGACTGCAGTCACTGTGACCTTCCCAGTCTCACTTCCACATCTGCAAGCCCAACCCACCAACATGTTTTCACTGCCATGACAGACAGTAGCTCCTGGCCCATGAGCCAGAGTCCATTCTTCTTCTTAGAGACTGTTTCTGTCTAATGGCTTGTCCAGTGAGAAGAAATGTAACTAACACAGAGTTAAATTCTTGCCTCACTTTCAGATAATTTCCAAATGAACTGATACCAAGATTAAAAAACTGGACTCATAAGATGTTAGAAGAAAATATAGATGGATTTTTAAAATGTAGCATGAACCTATGGAGTATCTCCTCATATATATATGTACATATATATGTGTGTGTGTATGTATGTGTATACATATACACATATATATAATATACATATTCATATATTCATATATAATCAAATATAACATGTATGTAATGGTATATATGATTGTAGTATATATTACATTATATATAATGTATGATTATATACTGTATATAAAAGTTAAACAAGGTGACCCAAAATTAGAAAGAAAAACATCTCATATTTCTCTTATATGTGCATTCTAGCATATAATCTATACATTTACATATGTAAATAGGTGTAGGTGTAGGTATGGTATAAAATTTAGAAGGGCGATCAAGAGAGAGTGGTATTAGGTGATGAGGAAGAGTAAAAGGTAAGCAAAAGGACACACAGTCATGAAAGGGATAAAGCTTTTGGTTTGCTTTCTTGTTTCAACTCCATCATAATTCTCTCCCCTTCTCTCTCTCTTCCCCTCTCTCTCTCTCTCTCCCTCTCTCTCTCTCTCCCTCTCTTCCTTCTCCCTCTCTCTGTAATGAGTAAATGAATCTAAGTAGCAAGGTCTGTTTTGCATTCTGTAAGAACCTAACACGTGTCATTCCTCTGAAGCAGTGATTGTGACTTTGGGGTTTTCCCTCTAGCGCTGTGGTGGTTTGAATGTGATGCCCTCAGTGCCCAGGCATTTGAACACATGCTCCCCAGTTGGTGGCCGTTTAGGAAGGTTTAGGAGATATGGCCTTGCTGGAGCTAGCACATCGCTGGAGGGGGGATATGAGGTTGTAGGAAACTCTCATTTTTGCATTTGCTCTTTCTGCTTCTTGTTTCTTGTTCCAGATGTGATTCCAGCTTCATCTTCCATGCCTGCCTTCTGCCACACTTTCCTTGTCATGATAACAGACACTTACTTATCCCTCTGGAATCAAAGGCTCAAAGAAACCCTTCCTCCTCTAAGATGCCCTGGTCATGGTGTGGATAACAGCAATAGAAAAGTGACTAAACACCCACTTAGAAAAAGCTAATTTCCTTCCTTTTAAAATTTTATTTTGGGAAAAGAGGTTTTATAATCTGAATCTTTTCTCCTTTTTCTTTTGTTAAAATCTACATGAAATCATTATAGTGTTATGCATTGTTATACATAAAATAATGAAGAGTTTAAATTTTATATTAAAGTAAAATAAAACATTGTAAGAGCCAAATTCCATGTAGGGGAATATTAAAGTGTAATTTATACATAAATGTCGTTCCCACTTAACATCCTGATCTCACTATGAGAGCTCAGGCAGCTTGAACACTACAAGAACAAACTCTCAAGAGACAAACCTCAGTGAGACGGCTCATTTAGTTGGGGAGAACAAAGGCTTTTCAAACCTTTAGGGGTGGGTAGGGGATATTGAGGTGGGTGCACATCATCGATAGGGGCCAGGATGCTGAAGCTGCCTCATTAGCATAAGGAGGAATCCCATGAGGCTTGCTGGATATGGCCTTATAAGGAGAAAGGAATTTTAACCTGGTTACCAGCTACTTTGGTAACCTGGTGTGGGCAAAGGTCATGGTCAGGGCTATGTGTGCTAGAACACGCAGGCCAGAGCAGGGGGTAAGTGGGTAGTGGTCCTCTTCCTGCAGATCTCAAGATGAGATTTTTCCAGATTGGACTTGCCTCCACACCACTCTTGCTCTGGACGGGCTCCTCCAGGTTCCATGGATCCCTGGCTCTGCACATAGAAAAAGTAAAATTAAAAAGAACTGACAACTGGGAGAAAAAAAAAAACCTGTCACACATAGTATAAACTTTTTTGTGTGAGACAGAACCCATAAGCAAATAAGAAAAGCCATAGGAAAAGAATAGACGAGATTGGGCACATTCAGGGTGGTATGGCTGTAGACTAGAAAAATAATAGAAATGTATAATGTATAAAAGAATATAATTAAATAATTCACAGTAAAAGGATAAATAGGGTGGTAAGCCTTTGTAATGACAAAAGTACAAATTAAAATAGCTATCTTTTTTACCTGAGAAGCAAATCTCTAAAAAATAGATAACGATCAACGTTATATCTAATTTCATATCATCTTAGAGGCCTTTTGGTCAGTTATGTCTCTTTATCAGACAACTGAGTATCTTCCAGACTAGGAATCCAGAAGCCTGTGGAAGAGCAGGTGTACTCTAAGGACCTTATACAGAACGGCAGACCAAGGCTTGGGTCAAGATGGATGCATCTCTACCAGACAAGTGACATGTTCCTATAACCCCATATTGTGATGTGTGTGTTTATAATTGCATCTTAATTTGAATATAGAATATTCCCCAAGGGCTCAGATGGTGAAGGCTTGGTCCCCAACTGATGGTGTCAACTGAAGATGGTGAAGCCTTGTTGGAAGAAGTCAGCCAGGATAGGGGTGCTCCTGAAAGGCATACTGTGACAGGGACAAGACCTCCTGGCTCTCTTTGTGCTTCCTGACCACCAAGAGGTAAGCATCTCCGACCACGAAATACTTCAGCCTTATGTTCTGCCTCACCACAGGCCCAAAGCAATACAGCAAGTGACCACGACCGAAATCTCTGAAGCCAGATGCTCAAGTAAATGTACTCTCCTCTACGTTGATTTCCTTGCAAATTTTATTTTAGTGACAGAAGCTAACACACATGTCCTAAAATTCATCAAATGCTATATTTCAGACAGGTGAATCTTCTGTTATAATAAAGTATGTATTGATAAAGCTTCTAAATCCAAAAACCAAACCTAGTTCAGTACTTTTTCAAAAGAGAAAGTTCAAGAACTTAAATGAATTGGCCTCTCGTGAAATCAGAAGCTAACAAGGTGGGTGGGACAGGAGGAACTCGAGGGCCTGGAGTACTTGGAAACCTGGCAACTACAGTCCACCAGAAGCCACAGCAAGGCTTATGGAAGGCGGTCTCTACAAGGTCTGTAGCAGAAGTTGTGTACGGTAAGAACCTTGCTTTCTCTGGTGTGGGGAGCCGCAGCTGCCACCCTATATATTTGACACCTGGTCTCCGGCCAGAGCAGAGAGCATTGTGATAAACAAGCCCTTATTTGGAAAAGCTGAGTGCCTCCAGTTTGTGATGCAAGCTGGCATAATGGCCTATTATGTTTTGCTACGTAGCCGATGCTGATTGGGACCAGGGAAAGTATTTAACCCGCGCGAGGGCTGGGGGCTAAAGAAGAAGGGAGAAGAAGAAGAAATGAATGAATGATTCTGTAGTACAAGGTTCCTGAATAAACTGCTTGGAGAAGAGTTTGTGGTTGCCTCCTTATTTCCGCTGGTCGGTGAGGCGGCGACACTCTGGGAACTCACGTGTTTTGTTTGGGTTCCAGGTGTGGATGTGGGGCTGCTTTGGACTATCCACAGCAGCTGTCTGTTATTTGTCTCATGCTCTAGGAGGGGCGTTGTTTTTACCAGCTGCAGGTAGTTGGGGTATAGTTCTTGAGAGGGTATAAATGGTAGAGCCTTAGAGGACCCCCCTGCAACTCTCCCTCCAGTACCCTACTGCTGATGCCCACCCCTTGGCTGAAAGCCACCCCCCACTGCTGCCCCAGCTAGTTCTGGTTCCTGCTGTTGCTTTTGCTATTGCAGGATTGCTGGGTTGCTGGGTGGCTCTTTTCCTGGATTGTTGTTTGGAGAGTTCCTGATGATGGAGATTAGACTTGCCCCAAAGAACCGGTCTCCCCTACTCAGCAGTAGAAGTCTAAAGAGATCTATGCCTCCTTTCCCCTCTAAACTTCTTTCTCTCCTTCCTAGTGTTGGGTGGCTGGAAGGGATTGGGGTGGAATAAGGTGAGCAAGGGTGATATATAAGAACCCAATAAAGTAGACCAAAAAGGTATACCAATAGTCATGACCCCTTTGGGGATTGAAGGACCCTTCCACAGGGGTTGAATATTAGATATCCTGCATATCAGATGTTTATATAAAATTCATAACAGCAGCAAAATTGCAGTTATGAAGTAGAAACAAAAGTAAATTTATAGTTGGGGGTCACCACAACACAAGGAACTGAAAAGAGGGTCTCAACATTAGGGAAGGTGAGAACCACTGCTTAACAGGAACCAACAGCTGCATGGGGTCAGTACTTATGAGCCCTCCTCCTGGAGGCCTAGAGAGTAAAGCAGGCTTAGCAATGGAAGAAAAGCTGGGTGAAAATGAAAGATGATTCATGCAACATCATCCAGGTATTGTCTTAGATAGTTGAAGGTGAGAGTTTTATTCTTTAAAATTTCTTTCAGAAGCATCGTTTCCTGGGAAAGCACGCTAACATTATTCTTACCATACTCCATCTTTTGAAATCATGGGTGCCGGAATGTTCCAGTAAGTCCACCAGGAGTCTCACTATCGCACATCAAATACCACAGTCTGTACTTGTCTCTTACACAAAGCAATATCCATATATTGAGTGGGATCTAAACAGAGCTTCTTTAGTATTTCCTGCCAAATTGTGATTTATTTTTTAATTTGCTTGTTGGTTTGCTTATTTATTTGGTTTTTTTTTTTAAAAACATGGTTTCCCTGTGTAGCCCTGGCTTTCCTGGAACAAGCCGTATGGATCAGGCTGGCCTCGACCACACAGGGACACCTGCATCTGTCTCCTGGATGCTGAGACTGGTGAATCAAAGCTAATTATGTGTCCCAGGTACCTAGCTGCATATGAACATGGGTGAGCCCATTATTAGGTCCCTGTTATTTAGGCATTGTAAGAAACAACTCTTGCCCAGATTTAGTTCAAGACATTGATCAATAATTTAATATTTCCTAGAAGTTTATTCTGAGTATCTTTCCCACCAGTTAAAACATTTTATCTTTTCTAAAAGAACAAATCAATATCTGTTTTCTTAGGGCCCGTTATTGATGTTTTGTGACTCATCTAATATGACTGTGGTAAGAAATATATTTTGGTCAACATGCATATGCATGTGTGGGGGACAGGGTGCACACACATAGGATTGCATATCTGGAGGCCAGACTTCCCACCTTATTTTTGGAGATAGAATGTTCCACTGAACCTAGAGCTTGAGTTTCAACTAGCATCAGAGATCCACGTGTCTCCATCCTGCCTCCAGCTCTGGAGTTACAGGAATTGGTCCTGGAATCCAAACCCACATCCTCATGCTTGCTCAGCAAACTCTTTACACATAAAGACATCTCTCTAGTCCCAAGGAGAGACTTTTGGGGGATAGGTAAAGCAATCTTCATTAAAATTATTTGTACTTCTGTGTATTCCTCCAGTCCTAACACACATACATATGCAGTAATACACACCTATGTTTATAATCCTCTGGTCACACTCTGATTGGTGCTCAACACACATTTATTGGATCAATGACAATAATTGTTCTTTCCGACTTCAGAGAAAGCCATCTGTCATCTAGTCAATAGCCACTCTTACAGAAAAGGACACTTTAGCCTCTCTCTCTTCTATGAAAATGACCTTGAGTTTTTTTTTTTTTTCATTTCATGAGAGGGATCTATACCAACTCTTGCAATCATGTCAAGCAGCCCTTACAAACTGATGCCCACAGATACTCAGAGAGAGCAGTTAGTTATGGCACTGACTTTCTAAGCTCCTTTCACTTTCCCATTCAAAAGGTAGGCAAGGCACTTTGCTCACTCTCTTTGTTCCCAGCTTTAATTTGTGGAATCCTTGGAGCAGCCATCTTATGACCGCAACATATGGAAACAAAACCAATGCATTGAAATGGCAGGGAGTCAGAAAATAGAATCCACAGCAACATTACTCAACAACGGCACCAGCTGATGCTGCTGGAGGCAGGTCTTCTCTCACTGTTGCAGCCAAGGGTGTCCGTTACTGAGCCCAACCTTAAAGGGGCATAATAGAAAATATACCAATATACCGACCTGGTCATAGGGAAGGCCATTGCTGGCTCTTCCTGCCTACCCTCTCATTCTCCACACCCCACTGTCTATGCTGGATTTCCACATCTTACCAAGGCACCTTCTGCCTTAGTTTTCTACTGCAGCATAAACATTTCTCTGTGCTGAGCAGCTTAAAACACCATCAACTCGTTCCAACTTCACATAGGACAGGAGCTGAGCTGGCTTCTCTGCTTGGGCTCAAGTCAAAGGAAGGCAAGGCTGAGAAACTTCCTGGAACTTAGGGTCCTCTTTCAGGGTCATATGGTTGTAGCAAATTTGGTTCTCATAGTTCTTAAGGTTCCCATTTCCGTGCTCCCAGGGATGGCCAGAATTTCTGGAGCTCTTCGTTTTTAACCTAGGAATGAAATCCCACATCAAATTCTTGTCCCACTTTACATTTCTGGCTTTGGTTGGTGCTAGACACCAATTTAAAGGGCTATGTGCTCAGGTTAAACACTCCAGGATAATCAACTCTGTTTCAAGTTCAGGTGATGTGGGACCTGAATTACATCTATAAAATCCCTTCCCAGGGGTACTAACTTGGCATTTAATTGACTAAATGGAAAGCAGTATAGGAGACAACAGGGCTGGGGATCTGAACATTATCCTGGAATTCTGTCATCCATGTGTCTGTCTCTCTGTGTCTTGTCTCTCTGTTTTTGTCTCTCTCTGTGTCTCTGTGTCTGTCTGTCTGTCTGTCTGTCTGTCTGTCTCTCTCTCTCTCTCTCTCTCTCTCTCTCTCTCACACACACACACACACACACACACACACACACACTTGCATGTGGATGTGGATGTGGATGTTCGCGAAGCCAGAAAACAACCTTGGATGTTATTCTTTAGGGGAACTCCATCTGTTTCTCCTCTCAATGGGGTCTCTTATTGGCTTGGACCTTATCAAGTAGGCTAAGTTGACTAGCCATTGAATCCTAGTGGTCCATTTGTCTCCACCTACCTAGATGGCAAACACACACCACCATACCTGGCTTTTCAAACCTGGGTTCTGGATACTGCACTCAAGTCCTCATTCATCCACATTACCAACTGAATTATCTCCCCAGCCCTTGCTATCTCTTTCTAAAGACAAAGAAGGATCTTAGGCATCTTCTCTAACTGCCTGTCTTTCTTCCCACTGTACCCTTGGGATGTTGCCCTACTGATAGAAATTTTTGTTGTTGTTGTTGTTGTTTTCGAGACAAGGTTTCCTGTCTAGCCCTGGCTATCCTGGAAATCACTCCATAGACCAGGCTGGCCTTGAACTCAGAAATCTGCCTGCCTCTGCCTCCCAAGTGCTGGGATTAAAGGCATGTGCCACCACTGCCCGGCTAGAAGTTTTACTAATATTTAATTATATCAGTGATTTGGAGCATGTCTTGAAAGCGTTAGAAAGCACACGTACCTTCAGCGGCTGCCCTTGTAAGATATTAGCCACTGCCTTGTTTCTAGTGGATGTCATTTAGCAAATAGAAGCGGATGCCAAGAAATTGTGATATATGTTTTAATTTGGATTTTATCTATGTGAGTGTTTTGCCTGCATGTTTGTTTGTGTACCATGTGTGTACCTGGTGCCCACAGTGGGCATTGTATCCTCTGAAACTGAGGTTCAGATGGTTGAGAGTCACCATGTGAATGCTGGGAATTGAACCCAGGTCCTCTGAAAGAGTAACCAGTGCTCTTAACAGTTGAGCCATCTCCCCAGCCCAATAATTTCTGATATTCTTTTTTTTTAAACTTTTATTGCATTATAATGAGAAAAGTTACATGATTTCAATTTATCTGAATTT
>NW_022196896.1:104110512-104110786 GCF_008632895.1 Mastomys coucha
CCATAGTATAGTGTAAAAACATGAAATAAACGATACTACTAATAGAGAGGTTGAGATAGGAGAAGCAAAATTTCAAGACCCTTACGTTGTACACAGCCAGACACTGTCACAAACATACAAGCTGAAAGTGTATATAGATTATACAAAGTTAGACCTATTTCTCCAATTACCAAATTAGAGAAACCATTGGATGACAATCAACAAACTTCCAATTCCTCATATTATTAGATTTCAATTGATTAGGATATGTTGGTAATATTAATTTTCAAATTAA
>NW_022196896.1:104112120-104115472 GCF_008632895.1 Mastomys coucha
CTCTAGTGCTACCTGCCCTTGCTAAATCTGACTGGAGCCTGTCCTTCCTGTGACCCTGGTTGTGTCAGCTCTGATATTCTTAAACAGTACCACTTGAGAGTTACAAGGCAGGAGGTGACGGAGCATCTAATGCTAATGAATCATTTCTTTCCTACAGAATGACTACATCAAGCTAACCAGTGTGGCCTTTCTAGAGGCAGCCTATGTCTAGTGAGTGAGTTGAGAGCATCTCAGTCCCAAAGAAGATGCTCTGAAGAACAAGCCGTGTCTGTCTCAGCCTCCACAGCACGGGCTGCAAGGTACCCAGGCTGCATGACAGCCCAACCTCCCCATCTGACCAGTCCTGCAAAGCAAATGACAGAAACCCAATCCACACACTGATTGGCTGATCTGAACTTACATGATGAGACAATAACTCAAATCACATGGCTAAAGACATGTATCAAGATTAAATGCTCCTAGCTACAGTTATCTATTTTGAGGGTAAAAAACTGTCTCAGGTGTCATCTATCTTCCTTGATTATCAGGTCCCTGGTTCCATGAGCATTTTCTCCCACTCTCCCATTGGTGGCTTCAGTTTTGTCAAGGAGGGATCTGACACCCAAGAAACAGTGGTCTGCTATTCTGACTGCCCTAGGACACCTTGTCACAGCGACTGTGCAAGGTATTATTAGCCTGGTGCATATGCTCCTGTGTCAGCCCGTTTGCTACCCAAGAGCCAAATGCTGATGTGTATTTTTAGCAACGTGATGACGCTTCTCCCTTTATCTGCAGAAGCCGATCTCATTGCCATTAGCTGATCAACTGCTGTAAGAGCTTTGCTCTGTCGCTAGACACATTTCTTTAAACAACGAGAGTCCTGCCAAGCTATACAGAGACAAATGATATGCTTGCATAACCTTTATTAATCTCATTAAAGCTGATACCATAAAGGGTTTTTTTCCTGTATATTTTAACATAAATTTGCTGAGATTGGTCATGGGCAAAAGGCTATGGTTTGTATGTGAAGTGCTCCCCCCCCCAAAAAAATTCATACATGGTTTGATCTTTGATGCTAGCAGTATTCAGACATAGGGCTTTCAGGAAGGGACTGGATCCTGGAGACTGGATCCTTGCATTTGTCAATGGATTAACCCACTGGATAGGCTGGGCAAAGACCTTTGAAGATGCCATAGGCCTCCAGTGACCTAGTACCCTAATTCAGCCTCATCTTCCAGATTTCTCCTTTCTCACACTTTCTGGTATCAGTGTGTACCAGGCTGTTGTGCAGACATACATGACCATGTAATCTGGCTTTTCAGGTCATAGCTGCTTTTAATTTCATGTTTTTTCAAACATGTAGTCTAGTGACTGCACTCTTTTTTTTTTTTTTTTTTGGTTTTTTAAGACAAGGTTTCTCTGTATAGCCCCGGCTGTCCTGGAACTCACTCTGTAGACCAGGCTGGCCTCGAACTCAGAAATCTGCCTGCCTCTGCCTCCCAAGTGCTGGAATTAGAGGCGTGTGCCACCACCGCCCAGCATGTGACTGCACTCTTGTTGAAAACCTTTTGCCCCCCTGAATTAACACTTGGTAAAGAGTTAGGAAAGTTTTTCTTCAAAATTAAATTTGCTAATGAGAAAAATATTTGAATTATTGGGTATGAGAAAATAATTTACTATTTTGATTCCGTCTGCATCACCTTTCACTGAGCATCTTCCTTTTACTAGCTGATGTTCTAACAGCCCTAGCATGGATAGCTCTTCTGCATGCTATGGAGATGAAAGGAATAGACACAAATAAGCATTATCTCTAGTTGTCACGGTAACTGAAAAGTTTGCAAGACGTACTATTACCCTATCCGATAGATGAGAAAACTGAAATTTGAAAAGGCTAAAGAGAATGCTATAAAATCTCACTTCAACCCATTACTGACCATTGTCAACTCCCTTGTGACCTCGGCATTAAGGAACACTCATGTACTTTAGAACGGAAATAGCCTTTCTTCCATTAGTCTGTTATTTAAAGGTTCCCCTCTTAGTCTTATTTAGCAATCGCCTATGAAATCACTGGAAGGCCAACAGTATGTGCTGGAATAGTGAGTAACTTTGGAAGTAAAATGAGGCTGCTGCAGCTGGTCCAACCTGAATGGATGTCAGCTGATGGTCTTTTCTGGTTGTCTCCTTGACTGGTGTCAAATCCCTTCAGGATGCAGGGTCATCTCAGCCCATTTAGTGAGCCCGCTCTCACCTGGAAAGACATTTTCCCAGTATTTTTAAAATGCTGTTTTAGGCAGTTAGCCTGGTGGCAGTGAACTTGTCTATCACATATTCAATCCCCCATGGACACAAAAAGTAAGATAAGATAAAAATAAATTCCGTTATGATCGCAGGGTTTATGAAACCATATAATGGAATTCTAATTTTCTACTAATGGCTTAAGGGTAGAAAATTGAAAGAAATCAGAAAAGACATTGGCAACTCTGAGCTGTCTGTTGGAGTACATAGGGAGATAACAATGACTGGAAGTCTATCTCTGATCTAAGATGCTATAACGGGGAGATAAGACAGGAGACCTAGAATAGAGTGGAAGAGTCTGCCAGGAGAGCATGGAAGACTAAGAAAGGAGACAGAACAACATGGTGAAAGTCAGCCAGGGCTGTGAAGGGAAGATGTGACAGACAACGAGAGATAAGAAGATAGCTGGGCAGTGCCACACACCTTCAACTCCAATGCAGGCAGATCTCTAAGTTCAAGGCTAGCCTGGTCTAGAGATCTGGGGCCGGGGTTGGGGGGCGGGGGCAGCACAGCCAGAGAAACCCTGTGTGGGGGAAAAAAGATAATAATAAGGTGGTCTTATTAAGGTCTTTTTACCAAGCATGCTCAGTGGCTTCAGTAGTTCAAACTTCCAACTTTCATTAAAGTCAGGCATTAAGTAGATCTATACGAGACTGAGAGTGAGAGACCATCTTCCTCATTGCAAGGTGCAACACATGCACACATGCACTCATGTACACATGCATGCATGTATGGACCTATATTCACGCATATATCATTGTCTTCCTGAGGCCTAAAAGGGATGGATCCGCATGCCTGCCTCTTATAATCTAAGAAGTTTCATATATAGTTTGTCAGGTTGCAATAATTTCCTAAAAGACCATTGCCTGGGGCTGGAGAGATGGCTCTGTGGTTAAGAGCTCTTACTGCTCTTGTGGAGGACCAGAGTTCAGTTCCCAGGACCCCACAATGGGCAGCTCCCAATTGACTACAACTTCAGCTTTAGGGAATCTGCAAACGTTGTTGGCTTTGTGTGCACACCGCACACAGGTGCACAGAGAGAGAGAGAGAGAGAGAGAGAGAGAGAGAGAGAGAGGGA
>NW_022196896.1:104115621-104123122 GCF_008632895.1 Mastomys coucha
AGGGAGGGAGAGAGGGAAGGAGGGAGGGAGGGAGAGAGAGAATTAAAAATAAAAACATTCTTTAAAATAATGTGAAGACCATGCCTGAGTCCCGGACACCATCTCCTAGATGCAAACGCCCCTTGGCTCTGCATAGGGTGGCGACTGCAAACTCCCTACAGTAGAAAGTACAAAGCTCTGTAGAGGACTCTCTTTTGAAATGTCCATTATGGTGGGAATTGGGAGAGATAGCATACTTCAAGTGTCACTCTGTGACTGTTATACATGAATCCAGTCCTGTTTAGTCCCTAAAGAGATTTTGTTCTTTGGCTTTCTACAAAGAGATGTCCCAAGAACACAGGCAACAGGAGAGAAGGATGCTTAGAAGAGGGCTACCCCATTCCTTACTTTCAGGTTCTACCTGAGGACAGGTGTGGTAGATATGTCCTTAGCTTACAAGGGATGCTCCAGGGACCACACGGGCATACGTCTCTCACTGAGTTGAGGAGGATTCGAAGGAAGGGAAAAGGTAAGAATGTGTCATGAGTTTTAATGGCTCACATGGTTCTGTGATCCTTTAAAAAAAAAAAAACTGTCTGGGCATAGTGGCACACACCTTTAATCACAGCACTTGGGAAGCAGAGGCAAGTGAATTTCTGTGAGTTCAAGGCCAGCCTGGTCTACATGAGGAGTTCTGGGACAGGCAAAGCTACATTGTGAGAACCCATCTTGAAAATCCCAAAAGAAGGATCACAAGGAGGAGGAGGGGGAGGAGGGGGAGGAAGGAGAGGGAGGAGGAGGGGAAAAGAGGAGGGAGAGAAGAGGGGAAGGAGGAGGTTAAGGGGGGGAAGAGGGGGAGGAGGAAGAGGAGGAAGAGGAGAAGAAATACACTGCTCATTAGTGTTTGCACATCCCTACTCACCTTCATCCTTTACTCATTCAATTGTTTGTTTGTTTGTTTTTAAAGTCCTCAGAAATCAAATGTGAGCATGCATGGTCAAGGAAACAGTTGATTCTAGGTAGGAGGGCAGCTTATCTGTGTGGTACATGAGAAAAGCACCAACCCCCAACCACAGACAGGCCCACTGTCAATACTTAATCTTATGTGCCAACTTGACTGAACCGCAGGGTCATATTGAGTCAAACTATACTGGGTATTTCTGTGTAGATGTTCTATGAATGGGATTGACCTTTAAATTAATAGACAGAATTAAGGGATTATCCCTCCTCAGGTGGGTGGGGCTCACCCACTCAGTTAAACAACTGAATGAAACAAAGCGACTGCTTCTCTGCCTGACCACCTTTAAACCTGCGCATCTGCTTTTTCCCCTCGCTGAGTCAGAGGTTTTCCTGGGTCCCACACCTGTTATCCCTCACACTGAAGCTGCAGGTCCCAGCTCTCTGAGCTCCAGGCTTTTGGAGTGTGGTCTAGCACTATGCTTTAAACTCCCCTGAGTCTCTGGCTCACCAGTGCGCCTTGCAGGTGTTGGGACTTGACAAAATGGCTAGGGCCAATTTCTTATCACCAATCTCCCTCTGAATACAAGCTGCTTCTCCGCGGACTGTTTCTCTGGGTATTTGAAATAGAAGTTCGACATGGGGATTAGGTGCTCATTATACATTAAGAGGGTGCGGAGAACATCAATTATGGAACCCACCCCTAATAACTGCACCATCAGAAAGAAAGGAAACAGGATTGTCTGGTGAGTCACAGGGCCGTGAGTGGGAGAGTTACAACAAGATATTAGTAAGCTGTTGGCCAAGGCTCATGTGCCTGTCTCTGCAGGAACTAAACGCACAGCTGGCTGTGCAGCAGAAGCAAACGGTGTCTTGTTTCCTCTTTCTTTTTAAATGATTTGTTTATTATTTTTTGTGAATTGGTATTTTTCTTGCAAGTATGTGTGAGAGTGTTGGATCTCCTGAAGCTGGAGTTATATTCAGTTGTGAGCTGCCATGTGGATACACCCAGGTCCTCTGGAGGAGTAGCCAGTGCTCTGAACCACTGAGCCATCTCTCCAGCCCTGCCTTGTGTCCTCTTAAATTCTAACACCGAAACAGCACATCTCATGGGGGAAACCTAAACTACAAGATTTAGGCAACAGAGCTTATAGGCCTCCAGGATGTGCAATAAAAAGGACAAGTTTAAAGGATCATAAAGAAACAATAAGAAATGATGAGGGAAACTCCACGCAGGACAGTTCAACATAATGCTCTTCATCGTTGGACACACATGATTTCAGCTGCGATGATACTGGCAGATAGAATGAAAACTTATTGTCTGTGATGTATCTACATGAATCCAGGAGCCAAAGAGATACTGGGATTAAAGACTTGCACTACTACTGCCATCCGTAAGTATAATTTTAAAATGTTGGTCTCTGTATTAGTTATCTGTGGATGAATATCAAATTTCCCCACAAACATTGAGTCAATCCACAGCTGCATCACCTTGCAGTTTCTGGGGTCTGCACCCCATGTGGATAATTTTAGCTGGGGTCTCTGGCTTTCAGTTTCTCACAAGACTAAGGTCATCTCCACCCTACAGTTGCATTTCAGTTATATATGGGCTGCTGGTCAGAGGCCTCCCTCCCTTATGCCTGTCTCATATGCCCCTCTTCAGGATGCAACTGCAATACCAGAGCCTCCCTCACTTGCAGAAAGTGATCTGCAGAGATGGAAATTGAATCTTCACCCTGTTCTATTCAGAGAGCTGACAATCAGAGAAGATGGCGGATTGACATCCTGTATAAGTTTGAAATTGCTTCCAGACAGACAGAGACTCTTAGGGGAGGTGAAGGCAGAAGGAGTGAAGGCAGTCACATCCTGGAGCTCACTCTTGTCCCTCTGGCTAGGTGATCCACCCCATTTGGGGGATTTGTGACATTTGTGCTTCTTTTCTTCCCTTGTTGTCTCTTGCATCCCTTCCCTCATGTTGTCACTATGTGGTCTCAGGTACTTCTTGAAATATAAGTCAACTCATCCCTTAGTCTTCAGGGAAATGCAAATCAAAACAACCCTGAGATTCCACCTCATACCAGTCAGAATGGCTAAGATCCAAAACTCAGGTGATAGCAGATGCTGGTGAGGATGTGGAGAAAGAGGAACACTCCTCCATTGCTGGTGAGATTGCAAGCTGCTACAAACATTCTGGAAATCAGTCTGGTGGTTCCTCAGGAAATTGGATATAATATTACCTGAGGACCCAACTACACCACTCCTGGGCATATACCCAGAAGATGCTCCAACATGTAATAAGGACACATGCTCCACTATGTTCATAGCAGCCTTATTTATAATAGCCAGAAGCTGGAAACAACCCAGATGTCCCTCAACAGAGGAACAGATAACAGAAATGTGGTACATCTACACAATGGTACATTTAATGTAAATGTGGTACATTTACACTACTCAGCTATTAAAAAACAATTCATGCAATTCTCTGGGAAATTAATAGAACTTGAAAGTAACATCCTGAGTGAGGTAACCCAGTCACAAAAGAACACACATGGTATGCACTCCCTGATAAGTGGATATTAGGCAAAAAGCTCGGAATACCCATGATACAACTTACAGACCATATGAAGCTCAAGAATAACGAAGACTAAAGTGTGGGTGCTTCAGTCCTACTTAGAAGGGGGAACAAAATAATCATGGGAGGTATAGGATGAGAGGAACTTGGGAGGAAGAGAGAAGGGGAGGGGAGAAAGGAGGGCAGGAACAGGTATGGGAGGAGACAGGAGGGGGTTTCGAGGAGAAAAGTACAGAGGGTCAAGACATTGAACAGAGGTGTGTTGCAATGTGGGATGGGAAACTGGGGGTAGCCACAAGAAAGTTCCAGGAGTCAGGAAAACCTAGATATCCAGGACCCAACAGGGATGACATCAGCTGAAATGCCCAACAAAGGGGAGAGAGAACCTGTAGAGACCATATCCAGAGGTTAGGCAGAGCCCCCAATTAAAGGACGGGACCACCTACCCATCTTCAAATTTTTTAACCCAGAATTGCTCCTGTCAAAACGAAATGCAGGGACAAAGACTGAAGCAGAGACTGAAGGAAAGACCATCCAGAGGCTGACACACCTGGAGATCCATTCCATATGCAGCCACCAATCCCAGACACTATTGCTGATGCCAAGAAGTACATGTTGACAGGAGCCTGATATAGCTGTCTCCTGAGAGGCTCTGCCAGAGCCTGACCAATATAGATGTAGATGCTTGCAGCCAACCATCGGACTGAGCATGGGGACCCCAATGGAGGCGTTAGGGGAAGGACTGAAGGAGCTGAAGGGGTTTGCAACCCCATAGGAAGAACAACAATATCAACCAACCAGACCTCCCCAGAGCTCCCAGGGACTAAACCACCATAAAGAGTACACATGGATGGTCCCATGGCTCCAGCTGCATATGTAGCAGAGGATGGCCTTATCTTGCATTGATGGGAGGGTTGACCCTTGGTCCTGTGAAAGCTTGATGACCTGGTGTAGGGGGATGCTAGGGTAGTGAAGTGGAAGTGGTGTATGGGTATCTACATGAATCCAGGAGCCAAACAGTGTTAGTGCCCCATCTGAGGATAACAGCAAGTTGTTCATGATCAGTATTAGACCAGGTCTTCTAGACCAGTGGTTCTCAATCTGTAGTTCATGACCTCTTTGAGGGTCAACGACCCTTTCACAGGGTCATCTAAGACTATTGGAAAGCAATGATATTTACATTGTGATTCATAACTAGCAAAATTACAATTATGAAGTAGAAATGAAAATAATAATTTTATGGTTGAAGGTCACCATGACATGGAGAACTGTATTAAAGGGCTGTATCATCGGGGAGGTTTAGAACCACTGGGTTAGACCTTGCAGCCAATGCAAGCATACAGCTCTCGATTTTATATAAATTCATCTTGTGTGTTAGTTTATTTTTAAAGATTTATCTTATTATTTTAATTTCATGTATAGAGGCTGGAGTATGTTTATATGCACCATAAGTGTGCAGGTTAGCTATAGAGGCCAGAAGAGGATGTTGGACCCCTTGGAAGTGGAGTTTAAGGTAGTTGCGAGCTACCTGGTATGGGTACTGGGAAATAAACTCAAGCCATCAGCAAGTGGTCTTAACCACTGAACCATCTCTCCAGCCCCAGCTTGTGATTATCTTTTAATTTAACATATATGCATATATTAAAGTAAATTCATTTTATATATTCAATCATATATAACATTTTATATTTTTTTATTTTTAATTTTATATGTAAAACAAGTATATATAATATATAAGAATAAATTATATATTTATAAAATATACACACTTTGAAATATATGATATGGAATAGCTAAATCAAGCTAATTAAAATGTGTTGTTTTATATATATATATTGCATATATATATATATATACACATTAATATATATATATTTTTTGAAACAGAGTTTTCCTGTATAGCCCTGGCTGTCCTAGCACTCACTTGATAGACCAGGTTTGCCTCAAACTCACAGACATCCACCTGCCTCTGCCTTCCCAATGCTGATGTTAAAGGTGTGCATCACCACTGGCCAGCATCTCATATATATTTATTGTTTTAGTAGTGAGCATATTTGAATACATTTTCAGCATTTTTCAAAGCATATGCTGTGTCACTGGGAGCCACCGCCATGTAATGTAAAGTAGAGTCCTTTACTCAGGGCTTCTAGGGATTTCAGTTTGCCAGGGCGGGGAATTCATGGCAGGGCTGTTCTCTTGTGGGAGCATGAAGTAGCAGCTGTTCGCATCATGGGGGACTGGAGATCAGACACTGCCAAAACTAGACACCTAGCTACAATTTCAAAGGCTCACCCAGTGTGACTTAACTCTGCTGTAGTTTGTTTTCTGTTTCTGTGATAAACACCATGACCAAGAGTAACTTGGAGAGAAAAGTTGTTGTTTTTTTTTTTTTTTTTTAAGCTTCCAGGTTACAGTCCAACAGTGAGGGAAGCCAGAGCAGAAACTGAGGCTCCCTCTTCACAGGTGACCCTAGTTTGTATCAAATTGACAAAGACTAACTGGCACAGATCTCATCTGCTAAAGTTTCTACACTCTCTTCCAGTTGCCACCACCCAACGTAAGTCCAGGAACACATTTCAGATCTAATCCAAGACAGAACGTGAAGTGGAAACTTAAGGGTTCTTTGGAAAGTCATTTGTGTTAGATGGTGTTTTGCTGGGACGAATATGTGAAGGAGTGTTTTCCTGAAGTGGACACAGGTGAAAGGCTAAGGCAGACATGTGAAGGAACATCTCACTGAAGCAGATACAAGAGAAAGGATGCTCTGCTAAGCAAGTATGTGAAAGAACACGTGATGAAGGATTCCTCAATAATGACACACATACGTTGGTCCACCTTACATTGCATAGTTGAGCTCCATGTATCAGGACTCCACAGAGAGAAACGCACCAAGAAACTTCTGATGTTGTACTGCAGCTTCTTGCCACTTTTGTGGGCTCAGGCCAATTGTCAGAGTGATGTTTGCTGAGACAGACTCAAGGGCTGAGGAGGACACGTGATGTTTGGAGGGAGTATAGATAGGACTGGATGGACAGTGAGGGATGCTGAGCCTGAGTAAGCTCATAGAGTAAGCTTATAGAGAGAGCTCTATAAGCTTACTTATAGAGCTAATTTGGCTGGCTTGTAGAGCTAGCCGGGCAGTGCTTGTTGGTCTTGCAGCTTTGCTGATCTTCACTTCACTGAGAGAGGCTCAGCTGAGACACTTCTGGTGTTCCTCCCAGTCCCTCCTGCTGACCTGTGTTGAGGCCGAGGCCTGGCTGTCTCTCCTTTGCTAAGTAGTGCTACCGCTGCTGATTCGTGTTTGCTGTACCGACTCTACCATACTGGACTGCTGGTGTATCTGTGAAGCGTTTGAAGTGGACTGAGCTGCTGCTGCTTACCTGTGAACTGAACTGCTGATTTCTTCATGACGCAGATGGGAGTGGCTCCAAAGAAGCATTTCTACATTGGTCTGCTTTCCCCATATCCTTTCTTTTCCACTATCTGTGATGCGTGGTGGGCTAGAAGGGAGTTTAAAGCATTTAAGAACCATCATGAAAAAGTAAGGATTGATTATTTATAATAGCCAGAAATTGGAAACAACCGAGATATCCCTCAATAGAGGAATGGATACAGAAATTGTGGTACATCTACACAATGGAGTACTACTCAGCTATTAAAAACAATGAATTTATGAAATTCTTAGGGAAATGGATGGATTTGGAGAATATCATCCTGAGTGAGGTAACCCAATCACAAAAGAACACACATGGTATGCACTCTCTGATAAGTGGTTATTAGCTCAGAAGTTCAGAATACAAGAAGAACAACCCACAAACTACAAGAAACTCAAGAAGAAGGAAGACCAAAATGTGAACATTTCATTCCTTCTTAAAAGGGGGAACAAAATACTCCTGGAAGGAGTTGCAGAGACTAACTATGGAGGAGAGACTGAAGGAAGGACAAGCTAGCCTGATATAGCTGTCTCCTGAGAGGCTCTGACAGTACCTGACT
>NW_022196896.1:104123823-104137389 GCF_008632895.1 Mastomys coucha
GGAGGGGAAACTGGGAAAGGAGAAATCATATGACATGTAAATAAAGAAAATATCTAATAAAAAACTAATAATACTAATTGGAAATAAAATAAAACAAAATTTATATTGATTAAAAAAAAAGAATTTCCATAGTAGAACATATCACTCAGAGAAACCTGAGTCCACGTTCCTTGGCTATGACCTTGCACACTTGGCTCCAGATAAGTGATAACTTATTTCCTTCAGAGTACGAGCTGCATTTTGTGCCAACAGAATTACATATACACATGAATACACATGTATACATACTTATCATACACAAGTTATTTCTATCTTTACACACACACACACTCATACACCTTGACTGCCATCCTGTCCATTGTGTGGCTCAAGCACCCACCTTGAACCAGCTCCTCCATACATGCAAAAAAATCTCACCTTTCCTCCCCTACACAAGGACGTAGGAGTGGCATCTCTCTTACACTATTTCCATTTTTACCTATGACTTCATGCAAGTTAAGAAATAATAATACAGTAGCTACCTTTCTTAGTCTCCCTTTTCTCGCTAGCTGCTGGTCAATTTCTGATCCCCTATTCATAAACCCCCTTATAGGAGTTGCCTCTCTTCACTGTTTTGAACGTCTTTCATTACTTCCTTTTCCTGAATCCACGCCAGTAGGCTTGTGTTGCCATCACCACTGAAATTGTTCTTGTCAAGGTCACACTGAAAGTCTTGAGTCAATACTAATTTTCACCTTATTTGAGATTACAAACAGTAAGTAACACATTTGTTCATGGTTTCTTTTAACAACCTCTCCCCTCTTTCCCCTAGTGCTCCATCTCATTCTGACTTTCTTGAGGCTCAAACCTCATGTTTACTGCTGTCTAGTACACCTTATTCAAGCTTGACCTTAGGCCCCAAAGATTTCATCTTCTAATTCCTTGATGCTCTCCTCCTTTTGGGGAGAGTGGGGGTGGGGGTGGGGGTTAAGTTCCATCCAGATGCTGATCACTCCCAATTTTGAAAACAACAATACATAAACAAACAAACAAACAAACAAACAAACCTCTCCAGTCAACCTTCTCCTCTGAACTTTATATCCCCATGTCCATCTGCCTAATGGATAGATGCTTAATAGAAATGTTAAATTTAACATACCTAATATTAAAATAATGACTCTCCTTTCCCCACCTGTTCTACTAACCACCCATTCGGACTGTCATAAACCTCCAAACTTCTTTAGAATCATCCTTGAGTCCTTTCTCTCCTTGGCCAGCTCTGTGACTGTGTTTCTAGTCCCGTCTTGATGAGATGTGTGGATTACTACTGTACCTTCTTAATTTTCCTTCCTAACCTTACCCTTCCCCCTTCTATATTATGAACCTGACAGAGTAGTCATAGTGATCCTTTGAAAACGCAAGCCAGATCATTGATGATAAGCTCAAGACCCTCCAATTCCCTGTCATTTCATCATCATAGAAGCCAGAGTCCTTACCAGAGCCTTGCAAATGCCCATTTCTGAGCTCTCTGACTATATCCCCTCTAGCCTCCCACCCCTTCTGTATATCTAGAGTAACCTCCTTACTTTTCCTTAATAGGTCAGGCATAGACTTCCCTCTACATATAACACTCTTGCACATCCATCCACATAGCCAAATCTTTCAGTCTTTGCTCAAATACAGTCTTCTCTTTGGCCTGCCTTGTTTTCCTGTACCATTTGGGATCTAACATAACTGGCTCATTGGTTATATTCCTTACTGGTCTTTTTGTAACACAATACAAATTACAGGAAAACAAAGAACTATTTTGGGGTTTGTTTTCTACCGCCTTACCCTTGTGCCTAGAAAATATCAATCATGTACTAGGCATCTTATAAAACTTTGTTGAGTAAAATAAAGATTTAGTTCCATTCAAAAAAAATAAGAATTGAAAAAAAAATTAAAGTTTCAAGAATGTCTGTGAGACTCCATCAGCTTCTTGCTTCTAAGGCCTTTGTATTATGGGTTACCTTTCCTTTTTATAGGTCAGTGACATTTGAACAGATTTGCTTTCTGTTGTTTCCGTTACCACTAACCACCAAAGCAGAGAGTTAACTATGCAGAGAAAAGGACGGCACTTTCAGTCATGTGAGGGAGATTTTTACAATCACTGAAAAGTAGGACAAGCTTCTGGTTTTCATGAGTCCCTAGGTTATTTCTGTGAATGTGATCTCAGACATAACTAGACCTCTCCAGCATTCAGTCTAGGGGTTAGCAAATCCAGACACTAGTTACTACATGGATGCAGATAATATTTACAGTAGCTAGTAAACTCTGCTCATGACTATAGCATAGCTTTATTCAGCTCCATGGTATTTAGTAATGAATTAATACAGTGGTTGTCTTAGTCAGGGTTTCTATTCCTGCCCAAAACATCATGATCAAGAAGCAAGTTGGGGAGGAAAGGGTTTATTCAGCTTATACTTCCACACTGCTGTTCAACATTAAAGGAAGTCAGGACTGGAACTCAAGCAGGTCAGGAAGCAGGAGCTGATGCAGAGGCCATGGAGGGATGTTCCTTACTGGCTTGCCTCTCCTGGCTTGCTCAGCTTGTTCTCTTTATAGAACCCAAGACTACCAGCCCAGGAATGGCACCACCCTCCGTGGGCCCTCCTTCTCTGATCACCAACCGAGAGAAAACGCCCCACAGCTGAGTCTCATGGAGGCACTTCCCCAACTGAAGCTCCTTTCCCTGTGATAACTCCAGCCTGTGTCAAGTTGACACACACAACCAGCCAGTACAGTGGTATTTTAATAGGGCGTATTGTTAACACTAAAACACCCATAAAAGCCACAAACATTAATGGGCGTGATGGTGCGTGGCTTTTATCCCTACACTCTGGAGGCCGAAGCAGGCAGATATCTGTGGGTTTGAAGCCAGCCTGACCTATGTACCTATTTCTAAGCCAGAAAAAAAGGAAAAAAAAAAAAAGCATAGCATTTGAGACTAAAATGTGGAGGTTTGTATGCAATTCAGAAATAGAAGTATATTTGATTGTCCTGCTAGCCTCTGGCTGTCACTCTGCTGATTATCAATGGCATTGTTTTGCCCTGCCCCATATGTTGACCACAAATGCTATGGCACTCGGCTGAAGCTTCTTATCTAACTAACAGACCGGCTCTGACTATCGAGCTAATGATGTATATTAAATGTAATCTGCCTCTGCTGGTGCAGACTGGAAGAAGTTGTTACAGTTCAAGTAAGGACGAGGATGAAGATAGAGCTCAGTGGTACAGCACTTCAGTAGCATGCCTAGAGCCTTGGGTTCATTCCCAGCATCACAGAAAAAAAAAAAATGAAACGAAGAAAAAAAGCATGTAATGAACTCAGTGAAATGGTCCTCGAAGAATAGACTCTGCGTTTAGCCCAATCTTGTTGCTGGATAAATAGGCACAGGGAAGTAGAGAGAATTGCCCAGGGTCCACACATGAGACCTGCCTTTTGAGTACGCCTGACTCAAGCCTACAGTGTCAGAGCTTCCAACTCCCAGGATCATTAATCATAGGAAGGCCTTGTTTTGCAATAAAGAAAGTTATTATAGGTAATGGAAAAATGCAAAGTACAAAATTATAATACAGAATTCTAATCATTGTCCATTCTGGAAGGTAAATACTTGTTATCTATTTAGGTCAGACAATATAAATCCATAAATAAGCTCATAGATGCTGCAAATATCAGTATAAGTAGATTAAAACACCTTTAAGGAAATTCAAATACAAGATCACTTACTAACCAACACCAAGCCAGGAAAAGCAAGAACATTTGGACATGTGTGGACACACATGACTACGCTGAATGATATAAATCCATGTTCTCTCTCCCCTAGGGCCTTCTAGATATTCTGTGATTTAGTTTTGGACTGAACATTAAGCATTCCGGATGCGCAGCATAGCTAGTTGATCTTCTTCTATGCATTAGAATTACACTTGGTAAATGTTTCTGGGGCCAAGAAGGCAGTGCAATGAAGAGTGAAGGTTGTGAATAGAGTAGTGGGGGGGGGCGTCAGAAAAGCCTGGGAAAAAGTAACATGGAATACAACAGGTGCTCAGAGATGCACCATGGAATACAACAGGTGCTCAGAAATACATTACGGAATATAACAGGTGCTTGGCTCTGGGGCTTGTTCATGGTGAATGTTGGCCCAGTGCTGTAGACCTTCCAGCTTCTACAGGATATGGATATTCATACACAAAATCATCTTAAGTATTTCACTGCCAACATTATATACATATATGTGGTATACGGCATGTTTCAAAATATGCATATGTGCGGAGTGGCTGAACTGAGCTAATTAACATATAAGCTATTTCGTATACTTAGTTGTTGTTTCTTGTGTGTGAGAGAGATGAAAACACTTAAAATCCGTGTTACATGCATGTAACATACAACAGACTCTTAGAATTCATTACTCTCATATAATCAAAATTTTAAAGCTAGTCCTTCTAGCTTCTTTTTCCTCTCTCTCTCTCTCTCTCTCTCTCTCTCTCTCTCTCTCTCTCTCTCTCTGTGTGTGTGTGTGTGTGTGTGTGTGTGTATGTGTGCATGTATGGTGTGTGTGTGTGTGTTTCTCTCCTTCCACTGTACGGGTCTAGAGACTGAACTCAATTCATCAAGCTTGGCAGCAGGCGCTTTTACCTGATGGGACTGGCTGAGCCATCTAGTTGAAATTTGGCAGGCTTTGATCCCTGTCTTTGCAACCCATCTCTGCCCCAAAGGCTCTCCTGATAGTTACCACACTCCTATGATTTTAACTTTTTCAGGTTTGACATTATGTGAAATATGTGATATTTGTCTTCCTGGGTCTGGCTGAATTCACTCACTACAGTGTCCTCTGTGGTCAAATGACAGGATTTCACTCTTTTTAACAGTGGGACTGTATTCCAGCTTGCTGGATTCCTGTAAAGCTCAGAAAGCCTCTCAGTCCAGCAGGAAATATAAAATACTATTCACAGATGCTCTGAGTTCCGGGGTCTTTCAGGAACTCAGGGTTGTGCAGCCTACCATAATTCTATAAAGGCTGGAGGGAGTAGCAAAGTTTTGGAAGTTTCCATGGTAACCAAAAGAGGGCTTAGTACTGGAAAGGTGGCTCAGCTCTTGCAAAGGACCAAGATCTAGACCAGCACCCACTGCCTACTGTGTCTCCAGGGGATCTGGCTGCCTCTTCTTTCCCTCATAGGCTCTACACTCACTGGGCATAAAGGACAACAGAAGACTTAGAACAAGAGCTAGGAAGAGCTTTGGAGTCCAGCGTCTGTGAGGAAGGTGGGAAGTGGCTCTGATTGGAGCCTTAGAGTTTCATTTCCAAATTTTTGCCACTTCTTGGCTGACTGACTCAGGTCTGCTTAGGTCACAAAGAACATAAACGTGGAATTTGGTTTACATGGACTTAGAGGTAGCTCAGGAAATCCAGGGGAAGGGAGAAGCTCATGGTGACTGGGACTGGATGACTGGAAGCCTCCCCACAGGGGTAGCTTGCTGGCCTTTCTCACATCCTCGTGTTCCTGCTTTACTTCTCCCTTGCTAGCACATGGTAGTCACCTGACTGACAGCATGGCCTCTAATGCTTGGATAGTCTTCTGGCTGTTACTTCAGTAGATATTGACTGGGGTCTGTGAATCCAAGTTCTCTGAGAAGGAGTGCTTATGATCTCAACTTTGATCAAGTGTGCAGTAGAGCACCAATCAGCTCTGGCCAGGGGTTCGTAGCTGAAGCCTGGTGGCGAATGTCTTCTCCAAATGCCTTTCCCTCCTATGGGGAAACATTATCTTATAGGACTGATAGAAGGGTAAAACATGACTAAATAAATTATGCTATGAAAATGTTGATGCCCGTTTTGGTGGCACACACCTTTAATCCCATTACTTGGGGGGAAGAGGCAGGAGGATCTCTAGGAGTTTGAGACCAGCCAGGTCTATAGTGGCAGGACAGTACAGGACAGCCAGGGTTGTTAAACAAAGAAATAATGTTGAGAGGGAGGGAAGGAGGGAGGGAGGGAGGGAGGGAGGGAGGGAGGAAGAGAGAGAGGGAGAGGGAGAGAGAGAGAGAGAGAGACAGAGAGAGACAGAGACAGAGAGAGAGAGAACAGAAGATCTGGCATATGATAAGTTCTTACAATGACCTGGATTTTTTTAAAGTTCATGTCCACCAAAACATATACATGTAATCTCATCTAGACATAACATTTTTTTACAAATGAAATCACACTAAATGAAATCATACCAGATTAAAGCTCACTCTAAATCAATGATTAGTCTTTTATAAGAAGTAGAGCATTTTGTGGTTGCTGTTTTGAGACAGGGTCTCACTCTGTCGTCTAGGCTGGCTCCAAATTAACAACCTCCTCACCTAGGTTTCTCAGGTGCTGAGATTGTAAATGGAGGAGACAAACACTCGACAACGGAAGATGTGGCAAATATCACACGGGGGATACTATATGATAATAGCTGATGATGTTGGAAGGACATTACTGCAAGCTACTCAATGGACTGTTGGCAATGGGCAGACACAGTAAGAGGTGTGTGACAACTTCCCTGACATGTCTATTAATAAGTCACTGTTGTTTCAAAGATACCAGTTTTATAGCAACTTGTGTGGTAGCCTTTGAGAACTATAAACCTTCATTAATGGGTAGAGATTGCCATTATTGCTTAGCTTCAAAACTTTTCGTTATTTCTTTTATTTTTGAGATAATATAATTATATCACTTCCCTCTTCCTTCTCCTCTTTTTAAACCCACCCATATGCCCCTCCTTGCTCCCTTTCAAATTCATGGCCTCCTTGTTTTTTTTATTAAATGTTGTCACATACATACAAATATAAATACATATATTCCTAAATACATAAATAAAATCTGTTGAGCCTGCATAATGTTACTTAATTTAGTTTAGGTTGTGGAGAATAAGACAAATAGTTAATATACAGTTTCCTTCAAAGGGAGGACTCTCCACAGCTTTGACGGCAGCCTCACCAAGTCTACCTGGTGTTGGAATAGGTTTCCAGACCAGGTTTGCTCTCTCATCTAACACCCAAAGTTGACCTGTGGCTCTGCAAACATTGACCCTGACACCTTGGCAAATAATGGAGTAAAACTTCCGGGCATAGCTAAAAGTAGCATGTCCTCAAACAGTTTTTAAAATCTTCTTGGAACATTAAACATGTTAGAAGTAGAAAAAAAAAACTCTTATGAAGTCCTCTATGAAAGGAAATTGTGACAGGTTCTTGATTAGACAGAAGCTGTTCCATCTCCAAGGGAGAATACGCAGTGTAACTGTGGCTTCATAGAATGAATTGGGTAGTATTCCTTCTGTTTCTATTTTGTGGAATAGTTTGAAGAGTATTGGTATTAGATCTTCTTCAAAGGTCTGATAAACTCTGCACTAAACCCATCTGGTCCTGGGCTTTTTTTTTTTTTTTTTTTGGTTGGGAGACTTTTGATGACTGCTTCTGTTTCTTTAGGGGTTATAGGATTGTTTATCTGGTTTACCTGATCTTGATTTAACTTAAGTATTTGGTATCTATCCATTTCATTCAGATTTTCCAGTTTTGTTGAATATAGGCTTTTGTAGTAGGATCTGATGATTTTTTTTTTTTTAATTTCTTCAGTTTCTGTTGTTAAATCTCCCTTTTTATTTCTGATTTTGATTTGAATACTGTGTCTGTGCCCTCTGGTTAGTCTTGGCAAAGGGTTCATCTATCTTGTTGATTTTCTCAAAGAACCAGCTCCTGGTTTTGTTGATTCTTTGTATAGTTCTTTTTGTTTCTACTTGGTTGATTTCAGCCCTGAGTTTGATTACATCTACTCCTCTTGGGTGTATTTGCTTCTTTTTGTTCTAGAGCATTTCAGGAGTGGTGTAGTTGGGTCCTCAGGTAATATTATATCCAATTTCCTGAGGAACCACCAGACTGATTTCCAGAATGTTTGTACCAGCTTGCAATCCCACCAGCAATGGAGGAGTGTTCCTCTTTCTCCACATCCTTGCCAGTATCTACTATCACCTGAGCTTTGGATCTTAGCCATTCTGACTGATGTGAGGTGGAATCTTAGGGTTGTTTTGATTTGTATTTCCCTGAAGACTAAGGGATGAGTTGACTTATATTTCAAGAAGTACCTGAGACCACATAGTGACAACATGAGGGAAGGGATGCAAGAGACAACAAGGGAAGAAAAGAAGCACAGATGTCACAAATCCCCCCAAATGGGGTGGATCACCTAGCCAGAGGGACAAGAGTGAGCTCCAGGATGTGACTGCCTTCACTCCTTCTGCCTTCACCTCCCCTAAGAGTCTCTGTCTGTCTGGAAGCAATTTCAAACTTTTATAGGATATCAATCCACCATCTTCTCTGATTGTCAGCTCTCTGAATAGAACAGGGTGAAGATTCAATTTCCATCTCTGCAGATCACTTTCTGCAAGTGAGGGAGGCTCTGGTATTGCAGTTGCATCCTGAAGAGGGGCATATGAGACAGGCATAAGGGAAGGAGGCCTCTGACCAGCAGCCCATATACAACTGAAATGCAACTGTAGGGTGGAGATGACCTAAGTCTTGTGAGAAACTGAAAGCCAGAGGCCCCATCTAAAATTATCCACATGGGGTGCAGACCCCAGAAACTGCAAGGTGATGCAGCTGTGGATTGACTCAATGTTTGTGGGGAAATTTTTTATTCAGCCACAGATAACTAATACAGAGATAAACATTTTAAAATTATACTTACGGACGGCAGTAGTGCAAGTTTTTAATCCCAGTATCTGGGAGGCAGAGGCAAAGTGGATCTCTGGGTTTGAGGTTAGTTTGGTCAACAGAGTTCCAGGACAGCTAAGGCTACATAGAGAGCCCTGTCTTGAAAAACCAACACACACACACACACACACACACATACACACACACATACACACAAATATTCCAGTGTATGTATGTGTGCATGCATACATACATAGATCCTCCTACCATCTAGGGCCTGGAAATCAAACTTTGCCCACTAACCTTGACTGCAGTTTCCTTTATTGGCTGAACCATCTTGCTACTCCTATTTTATGTCGTTTAATAATGTTTTGTGTCCAGACTTTAGAAGAGACTTCTGGCAGTTTTTGAGAACAAACAGTAAATAAATATAAAAGAGAGCTGTCATCTTTTCTTTCCCTAGAAATAAAATTTAAGCCAGATCCAGGCTTCCCTGCTAGAGGTGACACTCCCCAGCTTCTCTCCAGACCACAAGGGCACATTTTTACCAAGAGTATAAACTTCTGCTTCACTTGTTTAATGTTAAAATGACACTCAGATTCTCACCATGTGATCCTCTCTAGGAGCTGTGCAAAAGAGGGCAAAGACTTAGGGAATGGTCCCAGGGCAGGACTCGAGGGAGCCATTGGATGAAGACAGCCACCTACCAGCCCTATTGTGGGACCTTAGAACACAGAGAAACAAATCTTAGAACCACTGTCTTTTGGGGTCTGCTTATTATAGCAACTTAAGCATACCCCTAATATATCCAACACTGATTCCTTCAGCATATGTCACTGTCTGCACATGATATTACACACCTGGAATCCAGGACTTACCAGGCAGCGGCAGACAGGTTTGAGAATCGGAAGCCAAGTTTGGGCTACATAACAAAGCCCAAACTTGTTATGGGGTTGATTTTAAAAATAAAATAGAGAGGGCCAGAGAGATGGCTCCATGGATAGGAGCACTTGTTGTGAGCGCACGGAGACTGAGGATGTGGCAATGTGGAGTTTGTAACCTCAGCACTGTGGAGGGCAGGGCTGGCCTAGCTCCAGGTTCTGTGAGAGAGCCTGCATCAAAGGAAGGAGGTATGGGGTGTTGAGCAGGACCTTTGACACAGTGTGCATTGCTCTAACTGGCTCATGATGCCTCTGAAGATTTTCACAAGAGCCTTTTAAGAAAGTCAACAAATGAAGATTAGTGTGTCATCATAGAAGGAAACAAAAAACCACGGTGACTTATCTCAGGGTGCATGAATCACTAAAACCTTGAGTCAAAGACAAAAGGCCATACCTGAAAGAAATCTAATTTGGTACCACTAAATACCATTAAGTAGGACATATTTTTACGTTCCTCTTTCTGTTTTTGTTTTTGTTTTTCTTTTTTCTGAAATAGAAAGGTTGGAGCAACACATTTAGGAGGCATGAGATTCAAGGGTCTTCATGGGAGAACATATTTTTTTAATGTATAAAGGCAAAAGGTTGGGAGCTACTGTAATGTCAGCTTTTAAAATCAAACTGGGATGGGAGGGGGGACTGGAGAGATGGCTCAGAGGTTAAGAGCACTGTCTGCTCTTCCAGAGGACCTGGGTTCAACTCCAGCAACCACATAGTGGCTCACAACCATCTGGAATGGGATCCGATGCCCACTTCTGGTGTACTTGTATATAAATAAATAAATAAATAAATAAATAAATAAATAATTTAAAGAAAAATCGCTGCAGCACTGGGGATGGAGGCAACTGCCTCCTCAGCCACACATGACTGGGTGTGACATCACAGAGCTGCGACAGCAGCCCCATGCCTCTCTGAAAGAGGAAAATGGGATCTCTGAACAAGTCAGAGCTGTCTTGGCCACCTTGACACAATTTCCAGATAGGACTAAGGAGCAAGGGAATTGGAAAACGGATGAGAGGGGACCACATCATCTTTAAGTATCAGGAACCAAAGACCTCCCAGCCTGGAAGGACAAATAGATAAGCAAGGGTGGTGGCAGGTGTTCATGCACAGTCCTTTATTTGGCCAAATAGCAGGCTTTACAAGGGCGGCTAAGAACCCCCCCCACCCCCGCAGCCTTCTGCTCCCAACTAAGGATTATAGTTTTGCTGCAGGCCAATCACCTGGCCCTCATTTAACTGTTGCTTCTCACTCCCTGCAATGAGGTACAGAGGTCATCTTAGGATCTCAGAGACCCGGAAGGGAGGTTTAGGAAAGCCCAGGAAAAAAACATCTGCAGGACGTTTCCTTTGCTCTTCTAAAACAGTGGCTGGCGCCTTGTAGTCGCTCATCACCTTGTTCCCTTTGGGTCTAAAGTCTTCCTTAAGGCCAAAAGGGAGGGGTGATGTGGGAGGGAGGGAGGGCGAGGGAGGAAGAGAGCAAGAGAGCAAGAGACAGAGACAGTAGGACACCCCCCCCCCCACACACACACACCAGGTGGGGGAGAGAAACGAGATTTCTATTTTTCTATAACATAACTCGGGGTTGACACTTCGCATTTCTGCTATTCTTGCACAAGTTTGAAGGAGGTGACTAGCCTGTGAGAAGGAAACGTTTCATGAAGCCGACTTTGGAAAGCACTGGGAATTCTCCCTAGGAACCAGACTCTCTAAGAATGAAGTCTTACAGAAATCAAGTAGAGGTTGGGGCAAGGAGCTGGGATGTGGGGGCAGCGTGTGTAGAGGCGACCAGCTTCACCTTGAGCTCCAGATTTGAAAGGAGGGTCACAAAGCTTCCAGGCTTGCGGCAGCACTTGAAAGGATGCGCAGGACAGGTGCACGCTTACTCCTTCTTCCTTAGTGATTGGTCTGCAGTAGCCCGAGGGAGTGCTGTCGGCGCGTGGGTCTTGGGACTCGCCCACGCAGTGGCAAGCACACCCTCCGGCAGGTTGGCTAGGAAGGGGGCGGTGAAGTGCGCAAGGTGGTGGCGGATACCTGGGCTTGCCCGAGTGCAGGGCGGGCGCTAGGACCCGGGTGGCGCACCTGTTGGCTGGCGCCGCGCCGCGCCCGCCCTGCGCTGGGAGCATCGGGCTGCGGAACGCGAGGCCAGGGCGCACGCCGAGGACACGGACGCGCGTGGCTGCGGGTCGGAGGAGCAGGGTCGCGACTCACCATGGCAGAGCTGCTGCGGAGCCTGCGGGATTCCCAGCTCGTGGCGCGCTTCCAGCGCCGCTGCGGGCTCTTCCCGGCGCCGGAGGTCAGTCCTCGGGAGAAGGGGCGCGGGCCTTTGGGAGTGGGCGACGGGGGCGTAGGAGGGGTCCCCGAGGTCGCTCATCTCTCCGACAACCCGGGTTTGGTGTCTGCCGTGGGGAGGAGGGCTACGGCTGCCTGCTTACTTGCGGCTCCGGCTCCGGGTGACTCCTAGATGGGGATTGGAGGGCTCCGTCCGCCGCCACCTGGCTTCCACCCTTGGAAGGGTACGGCGGGGAACAGTCATCCGATGCCACCCTCTCTCGCTGCAGGTGGCAGTCAGCCTCGTCTTTTCAGACACCACCCAGCGCCTTTGCATGCATCCGTGGAAAGACTTTCTACTTTATTTACTTTAGTGAGTAAGTTCGTTAGATTCCGCCCAAAGTGTGTGAGTTACATAACTGAAAAGAGGAGCGGGGACGTCCTTGGCACTTCCCTGGGACACAGCCTGAGAACTCCCCCCAAAGTCCTTAGGTTGCTACCGCATCCGGCTTCATGCGCCCGTACCGACTCCGGAGTCGCGTGCTTTGCTTTGCAGAACCACGGGCTCTGGACTCCTGGGAATTCACAGCCCCGCCCCTCTCCCCCCGCCCCAGCTAACTTCAGGGATGGGGGGGTCCAACACCGTCTCCCTCCCGTCGTCCCCCTAGTTTTGGAGGCTCCGGTTGGTCTTTTATGATTGGCTATCCTGGCCTTTTCGGTAGATGCTTTGCATCCTGAGCAAGGTTATACAACCCTGCTGCAGCTTTGCGTTCTGCGGTGCCCTGGGACTCCTCCAGGCTGAGAGGACCAGGCGGGCGGCAGATGGCTGCTAGCAAAGCTTCTTTCTCTCCCTTGGGCACTACCAGCAGCTGCCCTTTCCCTAGACTAAGTAGAAAATAACAAACCAGGACAGAAGCAATTCTACTCCGCCCTCCTCCCGCCCCCCTTCTTCAATGTTTTGTCCTTTCTGAGAGATTCTGGTGACTGGAAGGTGACACGTCCTTGTATATAGATAACTAGTTAAGAACCTGGCGCTTGTGTAGGACAGAATACTAGAGGCATTGGATTACAGAGTTCATTTGGAAGGTGGCAGTAGGCTAGTTGTGTGTTCTCAGCTAGGGAAGCTCTTCTTTATAATATTTTCACTTTATAGTTCCTTCCCTGTGTTGCATGGCATGCTGATAGCTTTTAGATTAATTCAAGACATCTCTCTTTGCTTAGCGCCTTGTCTCAAAAGGTGCTAGCGCACCAAGCCCAATGCCCCACCCCCACGGGAAGCGTTTCTGTACAGATGTCTCTGCTTATACTCGGGACCAGCGGCGGGGTAGGGGGTGACGGGGAGGGAGGGTGGCGGGGTGGCAGTGTGGCTGCCCTCTATCCGACTTGTCTCCCCTGTACCTGCTCTTCCTAATTCAAGAAACTGACGACTGAATTTTTCCACTAGTGTTTCTTAAATTGTTTTTATACAATCCCCTTGATAACTTGACTGCACATTCTGGGGAAGACTTCTTACTTCTTGTATTCCCAGATGGTCTGGGGAATCAAGGATTGGGGTTCTCGTTCCCAGCGCACACCCCACACTTGGATTACTAAAGTCCATGAAATAAAAGTAAAAGAAAACTGAAAGTTCAGGATAATAAATCCCTGTAGTAGCCATAACGGG
>NW_022196896.1:104137399-104146266 GCF_008632895.1 Mastomys coucha
GGGGAATTAACTCAAGACCTACCCTTTGATAAGGGAAGGGTTCCTGAGTGTTTTTTAAAGGTTTGTTTTAAAAGATGTGGGAAGGTTAATCCTTAACAAACACGTGGAAAGTTCCCCTGCCCCCAGATAACTGACAGAGTTTCAAGGGGGCCCATTGGGACAACTCTGCCTCATAGCCCTGTTTCCTTTCTCCCTTGGCTTTTACAAACCAGGTAGTGGCTGAACAGCCCTTACAGCATTTTTTTTTTTAAAGACAGTTTCAATCTGTAGCCCAGGCTAGCCTTGAACTGGTAAAACTCCTGCCTGAGCCTCCCAAGGGCCGGGGTTTTAGTTGTATACTCTCAAGTCAGACACCCTTCATCTTTCAAAAAAGCAAGCTCCTCAACATATCCTATGCTGTCTTGGGGCTCCTTCTGGTTCTGGGAATTCTCCCTGCTTCTTGAGGTTTGTTGGCTGCAGAGTGGCCTACATTGTGTAACTGCGCCTTTGTGTGGGGAATGTGACGATGCCAGCCAGCTTCCTCCTGTAGATGAAATCTCCAGCACCGTCCCTTGGACTTTCATCCACTGGAAGCTCTGTGAATGTTGTGGCTATCTAAGCATAGATTACAGTAGAAAAAAAAATCAATAGCTTTTAAGGTTTTAAACAGACTACTGAAGATCAAATTAAAATATCAAATGATTTTTTTTTCCCTACATAGCCTACAAGACAGCCCTGGGACATTGATTTAGGATTCTTCAAACAGTCAAGAAGTTAATTCCTTCATTGGAGTTATTTTAGATCTCAAGGAATCCAATTCATCTTCTGCATTTTCTGTATGTTGTTTAATCCTTAACACTGGACCAGTAAGGAAATGGATAAGGGCTTCCCTACAAATTGGAGTAATTCCACACACTTTTAGGTTAAAGATTAACTACATCTTTACAAGCTAGGGTGTGGCTCAGCTTGCATAAAGCCATCATTGAAAAAAAAAATGGACGGGGCCTTAGACATTGCCCAATAGGTCTGAGGCCCCAGGGTTGAGGACAACCCAGATAGCTGCATAGTTTCGGGAAGCCAGATCTTTGATTCCAAAGTCTAAACTGGAAGCTTCCCGGGCAGAAATTCTAGGGCTTTAATGTATGGACCTTATCAAGAAGTACGAGGTATCAGACTTGGCAGGACAGGGTGGAAATAAGATAGAGATACTGTACTACACTAAGATAGAGATCGCTGCTGTTTACCAAGTGACAAGTCTGCAGGATTAACCATTGGAGGCCATACTTGGGTAGCCTTGGGAAGTAGAGTTCTGCTCCCAGCAGGGATCCTAGGACTGGGTAGGGAGGCGGAGGCCGGAATAGAACTGTACGAATTTGTTCTGAGGTCAAGCCAACTTTCCATACAATGGTGTTTTGATTTCTGACACATTGCTTGCCCAACGGTTGTGTTAGGCTTCGTTTGTATAACCATTCTTCATCATTGCATCGGACTGGATAAGGACTTTGGAAACCTCATTATGCTCAATAAATACTTTTCACAACTGCTTACCTGTAGTTCTAAAAGTTGGTTAGGGAGAAATCAAAAGTAGACTGTGTTGAGAAATACTTTGTTCTGAGCTGGGCAATGAGCTGGGCCTTTAATCCTAGTACTTGGAAGGCAGAGGCAGGCGGATCTCTGAGCTCCAGGTTAGCATAGTTCACAGAGAGAGTTCTAGGACAGCCAAGGCTACACAGAGAAACCTTGTCTCAGAAAACCAAACAACCAAAACCAACCAACCAAACCAAAAGCCCAAATAAAAATATCAAAAAAGCTTTGTTCCAAGACGTCATAATGATATTTGACACATATAATGATATTTGACACATATGGTAAGTAAAAAAAGCATACAACATAAAAATAATGTAGGAGAGACTATTAATAGAAACTTTTAATGTAAATGTTGCCGCTCTGGGGGATAAGGTGACCTGATAGTCAGAAGCCAAGGGTTAACCCAAAGTCACCCCACACACCAAATCTCACAGGATTTATTGTGTGATTTATTGTGAAAGACACAGGAATGTGACTGCCTCTGCTCGCGAGCCGCACAAGGACACGGAAAGGGAGGCAGGTTTCTGTAGGGTTGTGTGGGGATGGAGTTTTACACGGTGGCCTAATCTTGGAGCAAGCTCAGATAGTGGTGGGTTTTTAAAACACGGAAATGAGCTAGGACTTTTTTTTTTAAAAAATAATTAAAATCAAATTAGAATTAAAAAGGGTCAAAGGAGCAATGCAGTGAAAAGCCACCACCATGGTCATTTCTGATGAGCAAGAAGTCTGAGAAGCAAGATAAATGAGAAGATTAAAAGTCTCACACCTCTTTGTTGATAAAGTAAAGCTTCGCCAACAAAGAGGAAGCATGTCCTGGAGCGAAGCTCAGATCCACATAAGGGAGTTTCAGGAAGACCATTTTGAGTTTGTTTTTGGTCTCCTGGGTCTACTGGCTACCTTTCTGTTGCTGTGATAAAACACCAAGACCGGTAGCAACTGGGAAGAAAGTTAATTTGGGTGAATGGTTCTAGAGGGAGAGAGTCTGTCACAGCAGGGAAACTTGGCGATGAACTCTAAGCTCTGCAGGAGTCAGGAAGCCCGAGCCCTCACGACATCAAGCAGAGAGCTGAAGTAGAATGCACTTAAATCCTCAAAGCCTGCCCCTCCCCCCCAGTGATGTACCTCCAGAGACACCACTCCCTTTAAACCTCTCCAAGCATCAACTAGGGACTAGCTAGGTTTTCAAATCCTGGAGTCTAAAGTGGGGCAGTTCTCATTAAAATCATTCTCGAGTTCTTGTTTTCAGTCTGGTTGCATTGTGGATGTATTGTAGTATTTTTTTAATGAATGAATTTTGCAAAATGTAAAACAGTAAAGCTTCTGTTATAAAAGTGTGTGTGTGTGGGGGGGGGAATAGGTTGTTTCAAAGTCTTTGCAATGCTGTTTTCTCTCTTAACACTTTTGCGGCCCTCTATGCCAGCTGTAAATCTACATAATGCCTTCGTTGGATTATGGATATGCTAACTTCCCCAGGGGATCCGGGAGGTTGGAACCTGGGCCATGCTGTGTCATCTGGACTAAACTGGGCCTCTCTTGTCCCATCTGCCCAAGAGCGGAGTGGAACAGAATTGTGCTTTGCTAAACGGCTCTACATTGCAGTCAGTTAAAGAAGCAGTACATTAAAAGTGAGTCAAATAAGCAAAACAATGTCCAGAGTAGAGCCTAGCAGAACTACCACTGAGTGACTGAGAAGCTCTGAACTCCCCTTTCTGACTCATACCCTTGGGGTATTATTCAGTATAGGACGGAAGTGGTCATGAAAATTGTGACATTTTGACTTCATCGAAGCTAACCTGGCCGGCAGGTCAAACTTCAAGTTTTGATTATCCTTTGTGGGGGTATTCAGGCTTGAAAGGGTAAACGCACCATTTTAAAAATATAGATTTACATGACTTCCCCTCCACCACTTCTAGTTACAGCTGTTATCATCATTCGGAGGAGAAAGTTTGAGAAAGGAAAAATTTACCAACGCCCCCGTGTTGCCTGATAACAACTGCTCAAGCCAAGTTCACTATTTAGTGGCTTCTTGTCACTCCAGCATATGGGAATTTTGTTGGTCTATTGCTGGGCCTTTAGATTATTGCCAGTTTTCATATTAAAAATAACAGCATCTTTATATAACTATATTTCCACACACCATTGGTAGTCTCCTAATTTAAATGGACCTATGAAAAATCATAGATATGTGCTATGACCTTTCATTGATTTTTACCAAATGATCCCGGAGGCAGGGTATGATCGGATGAACAAGTGTGAACACACACTGCCCCCTCCTTGCCAAGGTGACCCTTTCACGATTTCTCTCCTCATTGGAATAAACAGGCTGCTAGTACATGCATCTCCTCTTTGCTTCCCTCGTTTATAACCATTTATTGACTAGCTGCCATGTCTCTGGGACAGTTGTCTATCTCCAAGGAGACACAAAGATGAATGAAATTTAGGTCTAGCCCCTAGGAAAGCTTAAAGAAAAATGGCAACATGAAAAAAAAAATTAGAACAGGATGATGAATTCAGGGGCAAGAGAGATGTCTCAGCTGTTAAGAGCACTGGCTGCTTTCCCAGAGGACCTGAGTTCAATTCCCAACACCCAAATGACAGCTCACACATGCCCATAGGTTCAGTTTGAGGGTAGCCAAGGCCTTCTTCTGGCCTCCGTGGTCACCAGACATGTGTCATGTGTTATTGGTGCACAAACATACATGTAGGTGACACACACACACACACACACACACAAAACCATTAAAACAAACAAACAAGTAAGAAAAAGGAACGCCTACATGAGACAAGGATCTGTGGAACCTGGCTCCCTAGCCGAAACATAGATGTCTCCTGTTAAGGCTTAAAGAAAATAGATAAAATAGGTAAGAAAAAGAGACATTTATTTGGAGTCCTTCGTGTGCTAAAACTTGACATGTGTCACTTTGGGTGAATAATAACAAGATCAACATGAGACCAGAGTACCATGGGGGAAAGACCCCTTCCTTGAGAGGGGTAACTGAAACATCTAAAAATACTTAGAATGGCAAGTTGTATGAATATTTTATCTCAATTAAGGAAAAAAAAAACCACCAATGGTCTACTCCCCATTTAGGGACATAAAATATGGCTGCTTGTGTTTTACATTTTTAATTTTTTTTTCACAGTGCTGAAGTTGGAATTCAGGGTATCAAGTATACTAGGCAAGAACCCAACCGACGGGCTATATTCCTAGCCATTGTGTGTGTGTGTGTGTGCATGTGTGTGTGTGTGTGTGTGTGTGTGTGTGTCTGTGTGTGTGTGTATGTGTGTGTCTCTGTGTGTGCCCCTGTATGTGTCTCTGTGTGTGTCTCTGTGTGTGTCCCTGTGTGTGTGTGTGTGTGTGTGTGTGTGTGTGTGTGTGTGTACTGGTGAATGTATGTGGGGGTTGAACCCAGAGGTCAGTCATAGATGTTATTCCTGAGGCACCCTACATCTTATTTTTAGACAGTCTCTCTCCCTGGCCTAGGACTCAGCAAATAGGCTAGGCTGACTGGCCAGTGAGCCCTGTCTGTGGTCCTCATATCCCCACTGTCACTATCACTGGGATTGGATTACAAGCAGGCACCATCATGTCCACACATGTTTTCACACGAGTTTGAGGGACCAAACACTCAGAACCCGGTGTTTGCCTGGTGAGCACTTCAGCAGCCTATCTATTGCCTCCAGCCCACGCCCTCCCATCTTTTAAATGTGGGCTGCATGTAGGGGCTTGTGGATAATCTAATACGGAAGGCAGGGAAGGGAAAGTAACTTTACAATGTAGAAATAGCACCAACAGTGAAAGTCGTTGAGTGTGTGCTCTTAGTGGATATCTAAATGATATATCGGGATACACAGTGACTGCCAGTCTGTGAATCCTGGCTAGTATTCTTCAAAACCGTCCATAGTTGTCACAAACAATGAAACTGAGAAACAGTCTCAGGCAAGAGGAGCCTAAGGAGATTGATAACTGGGATAACAAGCCCTGGGCAGGACCATGGGAAAGAAAAATAGACCTTAGGTGAAACTAAGAGAGTTTTCATAGAGGATGGACTTCAGTTAATTGTAGTGTAGCATTCTGAAACAAATGTACCATACTAATATAGCCAGTCAGTACCAGTGGAGATTAGCAGGAGAATGTATGGAGAGATATGGGGCCGTCCTATTTGTCTATTTTTTTTCTTTTTTGTAGATTTAAAATTGGTCTAAAAGTAAAATCCATTTAAGAGTCAATACATGGGAGAGGAGTTGAAAGGAGTTCAAAGGGGGATTCCTTTGTGAACAGGCAGGCAGGGACAAAGAAAAAAACCAACACAGGAAAATGAAGCCTTGTGCTAGAGAGATGTTCAGCAGTTAAGAGCACTGGCTGCTCTTCCAGAGGACCTGAGTTCAATTCCGAGCACCTGCATAGGAGTTCACAACTGTCTATAATCCAGCTCCAAGTTATTTGACACCCTCACCCAGATACACATGCAGGCAAGACACCAATGCACCTAAAAGAAAAAGAAATCATTTTTAAAAATAACGCCTCAGTGTGAAAGGGCAGAGAAGAAGGGTTTTAGTAACAGAAGATCCGACGGCAGCCGAGCTGAAAGGCAGGTCCCTGAGAGCAGCTGAGGCCCTGAGCAGAGACCGGCAGCCTGTGGTGATAATTCCATGCTTGGCTTAGCATGCAAGTGTTGGCACTGATTCCCAACAAGACACCTGCACACACACACACATACACATGTGCACATGCACCCATACAACCACACGCACAAACATACTGCTTTGGAGAGAGCGGTGGTCACACACAGCCAGGGAAAGGCTGGGGAAATGCATGTTGAGTTCCTATGCCATTTACGCCATTCATCACATCCTGCCAGTTCACCCCTTTGGCCAGATTCCATCAGAAGATTCAGGGGTATTGGGTACCTAGCTGATTCCGTTGATAAAGCTGAGTTTCTCTGGGGAAAAGTGGAGGGGAGGTTTGAAAGAGTGAATGAAAAGTGTGAGCTTTGGTGTATAAGAAGCTCGGTGCAGCCATTCTGACTAGCATGTTGGGCTAAAGGAGCTTTGGGCTGGAGCCTTAATGTAGCAGAATTTGAACTTCACCCCAAGGACATGAGGATGGTGAACCAGTTTTGTTCCTCTGGCCGAAATAAAATCAGTAATCTAGAACAGTGTTTTAAGAAGGGATTTCAGGGTGTCTCTGTGAGAAAGGGTATGTGACTTACAGGAACGCTCAACTGGGAAATTAAGAGAGTTGGTGCAAAAGCCTTTTAAACAGAGATTCAAACAGCAGTGCAGACAGGGCTAACCTGAAACCAGACCTTAACATCTGTTTGGGGTTCTTTGGGGTATGTTGTGTTTCTCTTACAAGCGGCTTCTTAAAAGGTAGGTCATCGTGTTGCAGACTCTGGGCCCACCATTATAGCCTTGTGCTGAATGGATAAAGATCAAGTCCTTGAGCTTGTAGGCTGGACAGCATCTTATGAAATGGCCTGGCATGAGCTTCATCCACCTGTTGGCTACTGACTAATAATCCATCAGACTTCTAATGGGGAGATAGGTTAAATCTCTCTGCTCATCCAAGGTAGAACACAAGACCCAGACACAAGGGCTTAAAGAGAGTTTGATGATGAACTTTGGGAAAGAGAGGAGATGCTGTTCAACAGAAAGCTTAAGGCTGAAAGGGCAACAGAAAAGCAGGTGCTGAGGTAAAGAAGAGACCCGTCTGTGTGTGTGTGTGTGTGTGTGTGTGTGTGTGTGTGTGTGTGTAGCAATGGGAAGAGATTTCCTTGGACTCTTTTCCGTCTCTTGTTCGTTTTGTCTAATTCTGATGAATTGATTTTCCTTTAGTTTCATTATTATATTTTTTGAACATTTTATTGGTTCTTTGTGAATTTCCCATCATGCACCCCAATCCCACTCATCTCCCCCTCCCCTTGCACCTGCCCTCCACCCTTGCACCCTCCCCACAAGCAAAGGAAAAATAATCTTGCTGTGGAAGCTGCAATGTGTCGAGTTGTGTCCCATAGTACACTCTTTTGTCTACTCTTCCTTGCTCGCACATGTTCATTGCAATGAGTTGTTGGACTGGTTCGAGACCTCTGGCTGTTCTATCAATACTGTATCCTCATCTGAACTCTCCTTGGATATCCTGTTGTCCTGTGTCATAGAGATCCTGTAGCTTTTGATCTGTAGGAGCAGCCCCTTCACACACTACAGAACAGGACATTTGGTTTTATTATTACCCCTTAGAAGGCCTGTTTGTTTTCTAATGAGAGACACGGTGTGAATCTGGGTGGGAGGGGAGAGGGAGGAACTGGGAGGAATAGAGGGAGAGGAAACAATAATCAGAAAATATTATGTGTGGGAAAATCTATTTTTTGGTTGTGAGCCTAGCCTTTAACGGCTGAGCCATCTCTCCAGCCCTAGAAAATCTATTTTTAATAAAAGGGGAAAAACAATAAGATTAAGTACATTAAGAAAATAAAAGCTGGCTTATAATGGAGTGCCATGAGGTCATTGTGCATCTGTGCTCACTAAACTTTCAGTAAAGTGCAGTTGGAAAGATATATAGTAAGGATTTGTTTAGGATAGGTTTTAAATAGTATATAAAAAGTAATAACGTTTCCCACCTGGAAGAAATTTCATGGAGAAGTTTTTGTGAAGCTAGGTGTGGTGGCATACACCTTTAATCCAGCACTCAGAAGGCAGAAGCAAGTAGGTCATTGTGAGTTCAAGGGCAGCCTGGTCTACACAGAGAAAACCTGTCTCAAAAAATAAAACAAACAAAAAGTCTTTGTGAATAAGTGGAGTCCTATGGTGTATCCGTGTCCAAAACTTGGTTGTAGCTACTTGCACAAAAGAGGACAGCCTAGCCTCACCGTTGGCTTCTTCCCATTTTAAATTTTGGTTCCAGGTCGTCACAGCGGCAAGTACGACTCTTGCTAAACTCTCTTCTCTTTCCTTAGCCATGTGATTTTTGTAATCTAATGATTTCATAAAATAAATGTCTTTAATAGTATAAAAATATTTATTTAAAATGGTGCATGTGTATGTGCATATATATGTGTATGTATGTATGTATGTGATTCCTGGAGGTCAGAAGACTTTACTAAAGTTACAGGTGGTTGTGTGTCACCATGTGGGTGCTGGGAACTGAACCCCAGCCTTCTGCAAGTGTTCTTAACTGCTGAGCCATCTCTCCAGTCCCATCTTATAGTGTTGTGTGTAACTGCTATGGAATCATTATTTCTTCTTTTTCTTCTTCTTCTTCTTCTTCTTCTTCTTCTTCTTCTTCTTCTTCTTCTTCTTCT
>NW_022196896.1:104146887-104165007 GCF_008632895.1 Mastomys coucha
CCCCCCCCCCCCCAGCTGCATCTTCATTTAGCTTTCCAGCTGTTTCCAGTCCCGGGTCCTGCCTCTTCAGCCAGGAACTAACTGATGAAGGAGTCTGATTAATGAATGACTTTTAGTTGTTTTTGTTTCTCCCACTGGACAGCATGAAGGGGGAGTGTGCGCATTGCTGAAACTGTAGTTGTGGTGAAACCCCTGTCACGTTGAAAGGAGACCCAGTGACTGTATTTCAGGAAGCCCATTGACAACAAGCGGGGGGCTAATGAAGATTTCCTTCATTTGTAAATAGGGTGTCAAGGTTTCCACCTTTAAGAAGCAATTGCATTTTTTGTTGCCGTACTTTTTTGTTAATGATTAAACCTATCTCCTGTTGCTCTGATAAGAAAGTTGATCTTAAGCCAAGGCATTCTTGATATTTGATATAGCACACTCCTTCTATTGCAGAAAACACCTTCCTGGTTTCCAGGCAACCCATTGAGAGTGTTCCTGTCTGTGTCAGAGACCTGTGAAAAGGCTGACATTTGTGGCATCCACTGGTCTTCATGATGCTACTTGTCTGGCAAAATGCATTCCACACTTGAGGAAAATTAAAAACTGAAACAAATTCCAGGAAGGAACATAATTCACGTCTCTGACATTTCTTCTTGCTTCAGTTTGGGATGAACTGATGGGCAAAGTGCGTTAGAGAGGAAACTCCCCCGGGTTTCGGGTGCCATGGCAGAAAGAGCAGAGGCTGTCCACCTAATTTCTTGTGGGTGGGCTTAGGAGTCTGAGGAAAGAGAAATAGTATCTTGTAGCCGTTGAATATTATGGCCCATGTCCTTGGAGATTAGCTGCAGTTTCCTGGTTGTTCCAGTTAGTGCTGGTTATGTAGTAATGGAGCTGTTACAACAACAACAAAAAGCCTGGTTCATTCTCTGCGTGTGTTTCGATTTCTTGTTTCCAGAGAATTTTGTGGGAAAGAGTTAAGTCAGAGATTGCTTGGGGGTGGCCATGGGGTGTCGGAGGAAGAAAAAAGAAGGATGAAGGGCTACGTGGCAGAATGTTGGGAACTGGAAGCCCAGAGCTTGATTCTCAGGGCAAGGATCGGTCCTCTCTTTAAAAATGATGTCAAAAGTCTCTGAAATGGAACATCAAAGATTTTCTTTTTAAGTGTGAAATGAGTGCTCTCTTAATGTTCGGTTGGCTTGCTTCCTCCATTTAGAATTTGATCTTTGGATGATCTTCAGCTAAGAAGATACCTCTTAAAAATTTTTTGTTGCCAGGCAGTGGTGGCACACACCTTTAATCCCAGCACTTGGGAGGCAGAGGCAGACGTATTTCTGAGTTTGAGGCCAGTCTGGTCTACAGAGTGAGTTCAAGGACAGCCAGGACTACACAGAGAAACCCTGTCTCAAAAAAACAAAACAAACAAACAACAAAAAATTGTTGTTGTCTTTTAAGATAAATTTGTGTAGCCCAGGATAGCCTCTAACTTGATAAGAAGCCCACTGTGTCTTTGAATTTCTGATCCTCCTTGCTGTACCTTCTAGTTCTGGGATTATAGGCAACCACCTACACCCCTGGGGATTGAACTTGGGGCTTTCTGCATGCTGGTCACATCTCTACATAGGAGATTGATTTTTTTATTATTATTATTATTTCCAACCACTAAGATAATGCATGCTTATGCCAGAGAAAGTGGAAGATACCAAAATACTTAAAGTTTTGTCACAATGGCGTGACAGTTCTTAGAGGAGAGTGTCAGGAAACATTTATTTTCTAGATTGCTGTTGTAAGGCACAGAACACGTAAGTAATGAGCAACTATGTACATTTTGGATCATTTCAATGTGTATCTCTGGATCTCTTCATCTGTCTAATTATCCGCAGACTTGTCCTACAGCTCTGGGTTTACCTGCAGCCCAGTTGCCTTTTAGGAAATGTCAACCATTGCTCCTAGATGTCACTCAGGTCTGCTAGCTTCCTGTCAGCTCATAAAATTCTCTCTTCTCATTGACGTTATTAGTGAAATGATGTTGTAGCTGTCATGAGGCAGTCAGGAAGGCAATAGATGAACAACTTGATAAAGCTGCTGTCTGTCTTTAGCTCCCAGGTGAAGCTATAGCACATTCCGGAGTTTCAGAAGTCTCTCTGAGGCTCCCATTAGTCACTGCTGTTCTGCTCACCTGGTAGCTGCAGCTTATCATTCTATCTCGAGGAATCCACCTCACCTTCTCTCGAACTTGCAAGAAGGGAATTACATGACAGGCTGCAGTAGTTTCTTCATTTTTCATGCTGTGTGGCATCTCCCATGTCAACACATGGCAATTCATATGTCATGGTGCGTAGTCGTTTGTGTTTCCGTGTCTAAAAGTCAGCATCTTTTCCTTTTGTTTGAGACAAGTTCTGTTGCGGTCCAGATCGGCCTCAAACCCTCAATATAGGTAGAAGGAGAAGTAGGTTGTCGTCCTCCAAGCCTACTGAGACATGCATACCCACCCACCCACCCACATACGATTACATGCAATAAATAAACAAATGTAATTCTTAAAACACAGTGCAATAATCCACACAGAGAAGTAGTATGTGACCTCTGGGCCTTCTTCAGGCCTTCCTGATCCTGTGCTGCTTCTCTGAGCTCTAATCCCGCATGATCAAGTCTGCTGCACTGACGTGTCTCTGATCCAGTGTGGACCAGCTCCCCAGTCTTTCCCTGTCTTCTCTGACCTTGATACTCTGAGAGTCGGTAGAATCCCTCAGTGTGGCTTTGCCCAATGCATTTCTGCCCCTGTTTGGAACATGTGTCCTTGTTCATGGCATTGTATCAGGAAGCACATAAAGGATCAATTGCCAGGGATGTCAAACACCACCCTACAAATAACTGTAATAGCCTTCCAGGTTACTTTCCCACTTTTTTTTTTTGCAATATCATCTTGTAGATAGGTATGCTGAGCATAAAAAAATCTTTTCCTTTTTTTTAAAAAAACAGATTTATTTATTTTATTTATATGAGTACACTGTAGCTGTCTTCAGACACACCAGAAGAGGGCATTGGATCCCATTACAGATGGTTGTGAGCTACCATGTGATTGCTGGGAATTGAACTCAGGACCTCTGGCAAAGCAGTTGGTGCTCTTAACCACTGAGCCATCTCTCCGGCCCCCAAAATATCTTTTCTCTCTGCATATTTCTACCAACTAATTTGGGAATCCATTAGTGAAATGTTATTTTTTTTTAAAGGAAAGTAGCAGGCAATTTGATAGCAAAATGAAATATTCCATGACTTTACTTTCTTATTTATTTTATTTTTAGCAAGGTGGACTATCTTTAGCTAACACTTAGGTTAGGCTTTATGATAATGTCCTAGGAATTTCCTATATTCATACTTTTCTACTGTGTGTATGGGGGTTTTTTTTTGTAATATTTTTCTTATTAGCTTCTTACTTTTAAAAGAAAAAAAAAAGACAGAGTCTCACTATGTAACCTTGGTAGTCTGTAACTTGTCATACAGAATAGGATGGCTCTGACTCACAGAGATCCGCCTTCCTCTGCCTTCTGGGATTAAAGGTCTGCACCCCCCACACCTCACCTCAATGTTTTGCTGTGTGTTGGTGTGCGTATCAAAATTGTTCACTGTATATCACTTAGCAAATCTTGCCAATTAATGAATTTTTATTCCTTTCTTGTAATCTGAGTGACAAAGATGGTATCAAGCAGGGACAACTCCCTTCTGGGTGTCTGTGGGTGCAGCTTCCCTTTGCTATACTTCACCCCTGTATTCTTCTTCCCTTGTGTGACTTCCAGGTCAACCCTGTCATTTGGGTCCCAAAAAATATCTGTGGTTTATCAAAAACCTTGAACAGCAATTGAGGTATTTAAAATGGCCAGGCAAAACATACATTAGGGTATGTTTATCTTTATCATCCTAAATATATATTTAGAAGTGTTGCCCACGATCCATAACAGTGCAGAGAAAGGTGACACTCAGGGAATGCTTTCTTAACCTCCATCTCTCCCTCTAGAGGGCTCTGAGGGTGGCCCCAGAGCTGCCTCACTCCTACACTTATATCATACATGTTCTCAGACAGAACGGAGTCATGGGCACCATGTCCTGGACTTGTATATTTCTGAATAATCGATACATCTGGACAGAGAAGAGACGAACACCCTTTAACCACTTATCTTTCCCCTATCTGCATACCTCGGATACCCTCTTCTGTTCCCTTGACATTATCTAACATTTTGGTTTCACAAGAAGTTGTGTGAAGGTTTTCAACACAGTGGGTTATGAATGGTCTAGTCTTAATTTCCTGCTCGCTGCCCAAGTACCATGGTGGGATGAGATCTGGCAGTTCTCACCCTCGTGTCAAGTGGTCCTGGTGTAGGCAGGCCTAGACTACAGGCCTCATAATTTCTCAAAATGACTTACGAGAAAGTCCATTATTTAGGAGAACATTTCATAATCAATACTTTTATTCTTCTACCTCGGCTGACCCCAGGCCTGGTTGACTCACCAGATTCATAACTAATAATGGAAAAGCATTTCTTTTGAAAAGAGAAATTTGTTTAGTGCTTTAAAAGTTAGTGTTGAGCTGGGCTGCAGCCCAGCAGTACAATACTTGTCTGGCATGCACGTGGATTTGGTTTCTAAATGAAGTGTGCACTCTGGAATTTATGTGTTTGTGAGTGTGTGTGTGAGTGTGTGTGTGCGTGCATGCGTGTGTGCGTGTGTGTGTGTGTGTGTTATGTGTGTGCGCGCACGTGTGTGTGTGAGTGTGTGTGCATGTGTGGTGTGTGTGCGCGCATGCGCGCGTGTGTGTGAGTGTGTGTGTATGTGTGAGTGTGTGTGTGTGTGTGTGTGTGTCACAGGACTCTAAGCCCAAGGCCTTTTGCATGCTGAGCAAACACTTTGCCACTGAGATGTTACTCCCTGCCTTCTTCCTTTTGCTTTATATGTATGAATATTTGGCCTACATATAGAGTTGATACCTGTAAAGTTCGAAAGAGGGCATCAGAGACCCCGGGACTGGAATTGCAGATGGTTATGAGATACAATTTGTTGCTGGGAATCAATCCCAGGGCCTCTGGAAGAGCACCAGTGGTTTTTGTTGTTGTTGTTGTTGTTTTAATTAGATAAGTTCTTTATTTATATTTCAAATAATATCCCCTTTCCCAGTTTCCCCTCTGGAAAAAAAAAAAAAACAAACCTATTCCCTCCCCTCTCCCCTTGCTTACCAACCCACCAGCTCCCACTTCCTGGCCCTGGCATTCCCCTACACTGGGGCATCAAGCCTTCACAGGACCAAGGGCCTCTCCTCCCATTGATGACCAACAAGGCCATCCTCTGCTACATATGCAGCTGGAGCCATGAGTCCCACCATGAATACTCTTTGGTTGGTGGTTTAGTCCCTGGGAGCTCTGGGGGTACTGGTTGGTTCATATTCTTGTTCCTCCTATGGGGCTGCAAACTCTTCAGCTCCTTGGGTCCTTTCTCTAGCTCCTTCGTTGGGGACCCTGTGCTCAGTCCAAAGGATGGCTGTGAGCCTCCATTTCTGTATTAGTTGGACACTGGCAGAGCCTCTCAGGAGACAGATATATCAGGCTCCTGTCAGCCAGCACTTGTTGGCATCCACAATAGTGTCTGAGTTTGGTGATTGTATATGAGAAGGATCCCCAGGTGGGGCAGTCTCTGGATTGTCCTTCCTTCAGTCTCTGCTCCATAGTTTGTCTCTGCAACTCCTTCCATAGGTATTTTGTTCCCCCTTCTAAGAATGATGGAAGTATCCACTCTTTGGTCTTCTTTCTTCTTGAGCTTACATATGAGATCATATGTAAGATCATATGGATCTGTAAGTTGTATCTTGGGTGTTCCAAGCTTCTGGGCTAATATCCATTTATCAGTGAGTGCATACCATGTGTGTTCTTTTGTGATTGAGTTACCTCACTCAGGATGATATTCTCCAGATCCATCCATTTCCCTGAGAATTTAATAAATTCATTGTTATTAATAGCTGAGTAGTACTCCATTGTGTAGATGTACCACAATTTCTGTATCCATTTCTCTGTTGAGGGACATCTGGGTTGTTTCCAGCTTCTGGCTATTATAAATAAGGCTGCTATGAACATTAGTGGAGCATGTGTCTTTATTACATGTTGGAGCATCTTCTGGATATATGCCCAAGAGTGGTATAGCTGGGTCCTCAGGTAGTACTGTGTCCAGTTTTCTGAGGAACCGCCAAACTGATTTCCAGCATGGTTGTATGAGTTTGCAATCCCACCAGCAATGAAGAAGTGTTCCTCTTTCTCCACAACCTTGCCAGCATCTGCTGTCACCTGAGTTTTTGATCTTAGCCATTCTGACTGATGTGAGGTGGAATCTCAGGGTTGTTTTGATTTGCATTTTTCTGATGACTAAGGATGCTGAACATTCTTAGGTGCTTCTCAGCCATTCCGAATTCCTCAGTTGAGAATTCTTTGTTTACCTAATTTTTTAATAGGGTTATTTGATTCTCTGGAGTCTAACTTCTTAAGTTCTTTGTATATATTGGATATTAGCCCTCTTTCGGAAGTAGGATTGGTAAAGATCTTTTCCCAAACTGTTGGTTGCCATTTTGTCCTATTGACAGTGTCCTTTGCCTTACAGAAGCTTTGCAATTTTATGAGGTCCCATTTGTCAATTCTTGATCTTAGAGCATAAGCTATTGGTGTTCTGTTCAGGAAAATTTCCCCTGTGCCCATGTGTATATAAAATTAACTCAAGCAAAAAGTAACCTTCCTCTACACAAAGGATAAACAGGCTGAGAAAGAAATTAAGGAAACAACACCCTTCACAATAGTCACAAATAATATAAAATACCTTGGTGTGACTCTAACTAAGCAAGTGAAAGATCTGTGTGACAAGAACTTCAAGTCTTTGAAGAAAGAAATCAAAGAAGATCTCAGAAGATGGAAAGATCTCCCATGCTCATGGCTTGGGCAGGATTAATATAGTAAAAATGGCCATCTTGCCAAATGCAATCTACAGATTCAATGCAACCCCTTTCAAAATTTCAACTCAGTTCTTCACAGAGTTAGAAAGAGCAATTTGCAAATTCATCTGGAATAACAAAAATCCTAGGATAGTGGAAACTATTCTCAACAATAAGAACTTCTGGTGGAATCACCATCACTGACCTCAAGCTGGATTACAGAGTAATAGTGATAAAAACTGCATGGTATTGGTACAGAGACAGGCAGGAAGATCAATGGAATAGAACTGAAGACCCAGAAATGAACCCACACACCTATGGTCACTTGATTTTTGACAAAGGAGCTAAAACCACCCAGTGGAAAAAAAGACAGCATTTTCAACAAATGGTGCTGGCTCAACTGGTTGTTAGCATGTAGAAGAATGCAAATCGATCCATTCTTATCTCCTTGTACAAATCTCAAGTCCAAGTGGATCAAGGACCTCCACGTAAAACCAGATACACTGAAACTAATAGAAAAGAAAGTGGGGAAGAGAAGCCGTGTTCTGAATCACTGAGTCATCTCTCCAGGCCCACTACGTCCAATCCCCTCTTTCTAAATTTTAAATTTTAGACAGGGTCTCACCAAGTTTCACAGGCTGCCTTGAACTCACTCACTTTATATTTTTGTGTCCCAGGCTGTCTTTGAACCTGTGACCAGCTTGCCTCTGCCTCCTTAACTGCGGGGAATGAAAGTTTCCTGCACCAGGCCTAGCTTTTGTTTCTGCTTCCCCCAAACCCCTTCAGTGCTGGAGTTGGACTTGGTGCCTGGAGAGCCACCATCTTTTCTTCTTCTCTCCTTCCATCGGTCTGCTCAAGACCCACCCACAGTCCTCTCTGCCCATCCCAGAATATCTAGTTGCAGCGCCGATACCCCTGAAATCTAACGCGCTCACTGCTCAGTTGCAGCCATGAAGCAAACCTCTTGAAAGAGCCGCCAGAGCTCTGGGCTTTCTTCTGTTTGTACCTCGTGTGGCTCCTGTTCATGAACTTCACTGGTTTGGACTAAAATAAGATAAAAAACAAGGAGAAAGGACTTAGATAGGATTTTTTTTTTAAGAGCTTGCCCTGCCTACGAGCAATTTCATTGAAAATCGCTAATTTAAATTACAAATATCATTGTCTGATACTCATAAACCATGAAAGTTAGTTCTACTTGATTGAAACTAAGCTTACAATGGTGAGGGCTGGGACTAGGGCCGGGAAGGTGACTCACCTCGGGGAGGCTTACTGGGATCCTAAGGTCAACAGAGCAGTCTCCAGGTGGAAGAACCTCCCATTCTTTTAATCCTTCTATTTCTGTTCTCCCACAGGTAGCTTTTAACATCAGAAAGTGTTTATCAAATATCTAACAGAAGGAAAATCTCAACTCTATTCTATAAAGGGAAAATATGACCAACAAGTCATGAAAAAATTTAAAATTCCAGGCATTTCTAAGCACAAAAAGAAGAAATTAAAAATGAACTTTATAAATACACTATTAACATAAAAACAGGCATGTAGAATTACGGAATGGAAAACAGGGCCCAGAAATAAACTCACACAGCTATGGCCACTCATTTTTTTTTTAACAAAGGTGTCAAAAATACATTGGAGAAGATGATCTTTTTGATGAATGGTGGCTAGGGAAACTGGATGTTCCCGTGTGGAAGACCACAGCTATATCCATCTCTTACCTAGCAAGAATCAAATTCAAAGTGTGTCAAAGACCTTAATGTAAGAGCTCAAATCTGAGACTGCCAGAGGGGGGCATAGGCAAACATTTCAAGATATTGGCAGAGGTAAGGGCCTTGTGGAAGGGCTCCAAGAGCTCAGAAAATAACCCTAAGTATTGACAATTGGGATTGTATGAAGTTTACAAACGCCCGAAATCATCCAATCACTAAACAGGCAAATGAAATGCTATAAGAAACAAACAGTTCTTAAAATAGGAAATACAGAAAGCCAGTAAATATTTGAAAAAGTAGTTCAACACCCTAAACCTTCAGGGAAATATAAATTAACGTGAAAATTCCATCTTACTCCAGGCAAAATAACAAGTCATCCAGACAATAGCACCAGTAGACTCTAGCAAGGATATGAAGGAAGAAAGAACTCACGCACACTGCCAATGGGGATGTAGACTGACGGAGCCTCCGTGGAAATCAGTGTGGAGACGCCTAGAAACTAAAAATAGAACCTACCTTATAATCCAGCAGGAACACCGTTGGGCGTGTAGCCCAAATCATCGGACCACAGTGTACCACAAAGATAATTTACATGGATATTAAATATAACTATGATTATTGAAGTACAAGTCATAATAACCAAGATATGAAGCCTACCAAGAGGTCCATCAACAGGTGAATGGATGAAGAAAGTATGAACAGACAGACAGACGGACACACACACACACACACACACACAGAGCCTTAAAAACAAAATTATGTCATTTTCAGGAAAATGGGGGAAGCTGGAGATCATCATGATATGTAAAATAAACCAGGCTCAGAAAGCCAAACATGTCATGCTTTTCAGCATTTGCATATTCTAAATTTAAATAATAGGTCTATAAATACATATATATGACTCTAGAGTAGAATAAAGCATATGAGTTGGGAGAGAGGGGCTCAAAGGGAGAAGGGGGAGAAGACAGAACAATGGGAAGAAGTTTATAATATGATCCAAATAGCAAACCTACATAAATGTGTATTTTTATATCATTTGAAGGGGTATGAAATATTGGACTGGACATCAACAGTGGCTTTCTTTGAGCATAGGTTACAAAGCTGTTATTTCCTTTTATAGATTTTTTATGTGTCTTTTTCTTTTATGCTTTATTTGCATTTGCTCATAGGATGTGTGTGTAGGTGATGTATGCCTGTGTGAGTCCACCTGCACGTGTGAAGGTCAGAAGACAACTGTGGAAGCTGGTCCTCACCTTCCACCTTGTTTGAGATAGGATTTCTTGCTGTCTCCCTCTGCAAAAGCCTGTCTGCTGGCCTTTGAACTTCCGGGAATAACCTGTCTCTGTCTCCTTCTGTCTCGACCTAGGAGCGTGGAAATTATACACACACATTCTGGAGATCACACTCATGTCCTTATGCTTGAATGATGAGCACCTTACCCTCTCAGCTCTCTTACAAGTTCAGTGCTTCTTGTGTTTAGGAGTATTTTAAACTATTCTCATCCTATTTGAACTCTACCATTCAGGTTCTATGCTTTTGAAAAAGACTAGGCAGTTACTATCCAGGTTAGGTTTTTTTTTGTTTTGTTTTGTTTTTGTTTTTGGCAACCTGACACAGCAAGAGTTATTTTGAAAAGAGAACTCCAATTTAGAAAACGCCTCCATCTGATTCCCCGTGGGCAAGTCTGTGGGGATGTTCTTGGTTAAAGATTGGTGTGGAAAGGCGCAGCCCTCTGGGATTCCCAGTGTCACCGCTGGGAAGGTAGTCCTGAGCGCTGTAGGAAAAGCCAACTGAGCAAGCCCTGGGGAACAAGGCAGAAAGTAGGCGCCCCTCCATGGCCTCTGCTCAGTCCCTTCAGCCCTGCCCTGCCAGGTTCCTGCCCTGCTTCATTTAAATTCTTGCCTTGGTATTCCCTGATGACGAATGTCATCTGTAAGCCAAACAAACCCTTTTCTCCCCAAGATGCTTTTGGTCATGGTGTTTTATCACAGCAGCAGAGAGCACACTACGATGCTAACATTGATCCGTTGTGGACAGGGAAAATTCTGCTGCACGTTGTTAGGACTTTTTTTTTTTTAATTACCATTGACCTCTGTTGTAGTTTGAATGGCAAATGTCTCCTTCCCCTGGCCTCAGTCCTTTGAGCACCTGGTCACCTGGTCTCTAGTTGGTGATGCTGTTTGAGGATGTCTAGAAGCTATGGCCTTGCTGGAGGAAGTACATCACCGGGGGCAGGGGCGGGGGAGGGCTCAAAGCGCCTGTCATTTCCATTTCACTCCCTGTCATGCTTGTATTTGAAAATGTGAGCTCTCAGCTTCGTGTTCCTATCCCATGCCTGTCTCTTGCTCCTATGTCTTTAGGCCATGATAGACTCTTATCCCTTTGAAACCATAAGCCAAAATAAGCTCTTTATAAGTTGCCTGGTCACGGTGTTTTATCACAGCAACAGAAAAGTGACTAATGTAACATCTTTGCCACGAAGTTCCAAATATCAACTGTATTGGTCATGACCCTAACCTTGAGGGGCTATTCATCTGTTTCTGTGATGTCCTCCTGTAGATTTCCTTAATGAGAGAAAACACCATCCCTGCTCTTTACATAAAGACCCAGGAAACATTATATAATGTGTGTCTCCTTGCTCTTTCTAATTGCCACAGGAAATGCCAGCAGCTTAGAAAACATAATGTTCTTCTGCACTAATGGGAATTTCTTAATGCATCGAAAGATTCTGGTGTCAGAAAGGATCTCTTTAAGCCAAGAGACCATATTCTTAGAGAGCTCAGAAATAACTTTACAAAGGCAGATGTTGACTCCAGCCCTCCTGCCCTCCAGTCAATTTTTGGCATGTGTTCTTGTTGTTGTTACTATTTCTTTAAAAGTTGCTTTAGGGAGTCTCGTTCTTATTGCTGTAGGACCTAGTTTAGCTATTTGGTCACCACCCCCCAGCCATGTCTGACACATGTTTTGTATTTGATCTTTGTCTGTATTCATCTGGTGACAGTGAAGAAGGGTTGGCAAAGGACTCAGCTTGGGAGCATCACCATCACACTGCCATTGTCAAATGTTCTTCATTAGATGGTAGGAATTTGTTAAGGTTTTATTTTAAAGTAAAATATTACCATTTAAAGAAACTCAAATGGGCATTTTCTTTCTCCTAAAAACTGAAAATTCAATTTGAGCCAATTCAGTAATACAAATATATTTTTTTTTCATTTTCTTAAATCCAAAATAATTTCTAGGTAGTATTAATTCTAATGTAATGTCCATTGGGATTGCATTAACACTATGGGTTACTTTAAGGACAGTCAAACTCTTCACGATGTGGACTCTTCTTATTCCTGAGCGTGGTAGAACTCTCTAATACCCCTAGTAGAATTTTAATATTTTTCTTTAAATTCTTGCTAGATTTTTTTTCCTTAGATGCCTTATTTTCTGTTACTATTGAAACAATATCTTTGAAACTATGTTTACTGTTTTCTGCTGGTATGTAGCAAGGTAGCTTCAGTCTTAACTTTGCCACTTTGTTTAACCAAATAAACTACCTCTTGTGTCTATGATCTTCTTCTATGAGCTTGCTAGGTAAATAATAAGTACAAAAACCTCTTTTTTGCTTTCCAGTTCTGATGACTTCCAGATTCGCCTTTTCTCCCCCTTCTCTGCTCTCATCTCCTCTTTCTCCCCCTTCTCTGCTCTCATCTCCTCTTTCTTCCTTTCCTATCCCCTTCCCTCCTCTCTTTTTCTTTCCCATGTCCTGTTTTTCCATGTTCCTGTATAGAACAGCATTAAATACTAGCAATAGTGAGCATGACTGACCTGGTCTTGACTTTAAGAAAGCAGCTTTAACATTTTACCACAAAGATTTGTGCTTGATATTTTTAGTATTAGTTTTTTTTTTCTTTGTGTGTGTTTTGGGTGGGAGTTGCTTAGTATGATATACTGCTATGAATTGTGATTGGATTTTTTTATCTAGCAACTTGTACTTCTGTTTCCCTTTAATGTATAGAAATAATAATTAAAAGAGACTTTCTATTCTTGAATCAAGCTTCTACATTTGGAATCCATTCCATTTTTTCATTACACAATGAATAATTATAATTAATGCTTATAGGAGACATTAGTATGATAGCTAATATACTTTTTAGATAGTGCTGTATTTAAATATTTCTTCCTTCTCCCCACCTTTTTTTTTAGTTACATATTTCCTACGTACAGAAAAATAACAGGGTTTGTGGGTCTAAGTGTGTATGTGTATATGTGGTATGTGTGTTTGTATGTATGTGTATGTGAGTGTGTGTATGTGTGTATATGTGTGTGTATATGTGTATGTGTGAATGTGTGTATGTGTATGTATGTGTGAATGTATATGTGTGTAAATGTGTATATCTATGTGTGTATATGTGTATGAGTGAGTTTGTGTTTGTGTGTGTATGAGTGTATATTTGTGTGAGTGTGTGAGTATGTGTGTGTGTGTTTGTCTGTCCAGAGATTAACTTCAGGTGTTGTTTCTTAGGACATTTGGCAACAAATCTTCTGAGACAGATTCTTTTCTGGAACACATTTCATGTCGTGTGGAGAGTGGGCAGAGGGACATGAAAGCGAATAGCCACAGAGTTCACATCTGTTTTCTTATACCATCTCTGAATAGTGGAGGCTGACCCATGCACCAGCCATGTGTTTTAAAATACAGCACTGCAGCATGTTGAAGCACCCCTCCATATTGGTTTCTAGGGTTCCTAGACAGGAATTTTGCAGGCTTTCTCCAGGTGGCTTGTATCATTTAATATTTTTCATAAAAATATCTTCCCAGGTCCAGCCTCTCCTCATCTGAATTCATCATATTATAGAAAGTATATTTTAGAGCAGTGGTTCTCAACCATCCTAATGTTGTGTTAACACAGTTTTTCATATTGGGGTGATCCCCCAACCATAAAATTACTTTCTTTCCTACTTCTGTAACTGTAATTTAGTTACTGTTATGAATCATAATGTGAATATCTAATATGCAGGATATCTGGTATGCAACCCCTGTGAAAGGGTCATTTGAAAGGGCCCACAGGTTGAGAACCACTGTTTTAGAGCCTGTCTCATTCTGAGAATAAATATTCAACTAAAATTTGTGAGGTGTCCAGTGTGCCAGACCCTGGATTAGAACCTGAGCCCGTGGAGATGGCTGTGTCACTTAACTGCTCTTCAAGAACACCCCCAGCCCATCCAGGAGGCAGATATGTGCAAGGCTGAAAAGGACAAATTATTCCTCAAAGATCATCAGAGTACAACTGAACCAGCTCTTCTTCGCTTAGATTCTTTAACTCCCACAGGAAAAACACTAAACCAACATTTTGGAAGAAGTTGATGCAAAGACCCCTGATGGAAATATTTAGAGGGTTTAAAGCTTACCAAACATAGAATTAGGTACAGCTGAGAGTATGGGCACAGGAAAGAAAACAATAAATGTGGACTTTGTAGGAGGAAAAGCCCTTGGAGATTTTTTATTACAGTATGTGACATATACATTTCATGCTTAGGACTCGAATATAGTAAGTTAAGAGAATTTTAAAGTGGGAAAAGGAATTGTGAGCATGAATAATCAGATAAAGCTTCAAGTATGTGAGTACCCTGCTCCTGTTGATTCTGGCCAAAACTTTCACCCAGAAAAAGAATTAACTGTTTAATGACCAGAACAGATGATCCTTCCAGATTACTGACTATTTAGGAGAAAGAGGCCACCCTGGATAGTCCTACTTGGAACATGGGCATTGTGGATAGAGAAAGTGTTGTGAGGACCCTAACTCTATGGGGTGGCCCTCCTTGAGCCACAGAATTGAGGCCACAAGCCAAGGTCTGGTAGATTTGAAATGGATCATTGTTAGATTTTCTGGTGGCTGAAGATCCTCCTCTTCCTTGTCCTCCTCCTCCTCTTCTCTCTCTTCTTTCTTCTCCTCCTCCTCCTCTTCCTTCTCCTCCTCCTCCTCATCATCATCCTTGTCCTCCTCCTCCATGTCTTCCTCCTTGTCCTCCTCCTTATCCTCTTCCTCCTCCTCTTCCTCTTTCTCTTCCACTGCTCCATCTTCTTTTGCCTCTACTTCCCGAGTGCTAGAATCAAAGGCATGTGCTACCATGCCCAGCTTCCAGCCCGATTTTCTAATGAGTATATGTTGGACTTTATTTCACAAATTCATTTCATTTATAATCTGCTAGGACTGTGGCGATTCATTTTCATGGCTGGGCTTAGAATCGCTTAGGAAACTGATGGTGCACCGAGATACTCTTGGTGTATCTGTGAGGATGTTTCTGAAGGAGATTAGGAGAGCTGGGAAGACCCCCCACCTAACAAATGGGAGGTACCAGCATATGGGCTTGGGACTGAGACGACACAAGGGAGAAGCCCACTGACCACCAGCAGTCTACACCTCGCTTCTTGTCTTCTGTCATGCACACACAGCTGTCTCCTTCCAGTGACTGCTGTCATTCTCTGCCCTGGTGCCTGGGGCCAAGCCACCATGGACTGAAGTCCCATTTCCAACCCATTATTTATCTATCGCACTCTATGTTGCCATTCAATTAAAGCCTGCTCCATCGTTTACAAAAGTAAACACTGTATGACCAGACTTAGAGATGGGGGAATCTAATGTATTCTTCATATTGAAATTTTAATCACTCCATATGTGGAGCCTAAGTATTTGGGGCGTGGTGTTGTTGTTGTTGATAGGAATGAGAATGTGGGCAGGAAAGGCAGAACTGTGGCTAGGAAGGAAGATTGTAAACTCAGGTAAGAAATCAGCTAAGAAATTTGGCTCGAGGTGAAGTAAGCCATGTTAAAAGTTGCTTGAACTTTCTTATTCAATGACAAGAAGTCTTAGAGATTGGCGAGTGCTGAAGTTTTTCATTCTTCCACAAAGTCACCAAAGACTCATACCATTTGCCTCTTCAGCTTCTTTGGCCAAAGTTAGGTTGTCTCGTGGTATTAAGACAGCTCTTGTTGCTTAGACATCAGGACCATGCTCAGGTTAGACGATAGTGAGAGATGGCAAGAGCTCTCTGCATCTCTCTCCTTTGTTGTTAGTATTTTTGGTACCAGGCTCCTCTCTAGAACCCTGGCTGGCCTTAAACTCACGATGCTCCCATCTCAGTCTCTTGTTTGCTGGGATTCTAGAAGGTTACCACCACACCTGGTGTCTGTAGTCTTTTTGCAATGAAACCAAAGCATAACCAACCGATCGCTCCCCTTTCTGCTTCTCATTGACAGGGCTGGGCCACAGCATCACTGGGTCTGATCCTGAAAGGGAATATGGAAATGTAGAGGTAGATTATCCATGATGGACTCGGCTCTTTCCCTGGGGTCTGGTTTCAGTGTGAGTTGGGCTAGCAAGTCAGTGGCTTGTATCCAGTAAGCATTTATTTACCAGTGTCTCTGTGTTCTACTCTGATAACTGAGCTGCTAGGACACTCATGAAGTATGGCTGTCCTCAGCGGAAGCCTGGAGATCTAGGGAAGGGGATGGAAGTCGTCATGGCATACCTCTAAAGGCACTCAGCTTGATAAATAAGATACACAAGACAACGTTAAGAAACAGGCTGCTCAGGCTGAAAGGAGAACACTCCACAAGGAACAGGGAACACACTCTTCTTTGCTGTGCTGTACCTGGGTGCTTTGGCTTAATCCTCCAGATGAGAGTTCAGTCATTCTACAGATGTTTATTGAGTACTCACCATACGCCAGACACTGGGCTGGACATACAGCATACAAGAGTGAATAAGAAGCAGATCTCCTTTGTTGTTATTCCTATAGACTTGTGAATGTGTTTTGGTCACCAGAAGACCCCATAGAGAATAGTTTCCTAAGATGATAATGGCACTGAGAAATCTCTACCACATAGAGATCTTGTAGCTGTCTTATAAGCTGGTGCAGTACACCTCTTGTGTTTGTAATAGTGCTGTGAACAACCCTACTGTTTATGTAAGACTGCAAGGATGAGAAGGGTGCTAAGTGACTTGTTAGTGATAATGTGTTTCCTATGATCTAGTTTGAGTCAGGAGTCTTGCTTATGTAGCTCAGCCTGGCCTCAAACTCATCATCCTCTTGCTCAGCCTTCTCACTGCTAGTGTTACACAATTGCACCACAATGCCTGATTAATGTTTATTCCTTCTTATTAAAAAAAAAAAAAGTTGACTGTGGGATCTGGAGAGATGTTCAGCAGTACCGAGTATATAATACTCTTGGAGAAGATCAGAGTTTAGTTAGTTCCCGTGTCAGGTGGCTCACAGCTGCCTGTAACTTCAGATCTAAAGAATCTGACCCTCCTCTTCTGGCCTCTGTGGGCATCTGTGTTCACACGAACGCTCTCTTACAAAGATTCATGCATAATTAAAAGTAAAAGAAAGTCTTTGCCAGATGTGGTGACCATCACCTTTAATCTCAGCACTCCAGGGCAGAGGCAGAAACAAACTCTGTGAGTTCAAGGCCAGCCTGGTCTAAATAGTGAGTTCCAGGCTGGCCAGGTCTATATAGCAAGGCCCTGTCTCAAACAACAACAAAAACAACAACAACCAACAACAACAAAGCTGAAGTACAGTATGTGGTGTTGTATTAGGAACATTTGCATGCATCTCAGGCTTACCAGATTTCATTGAGTACAGAGTATAATATGTGTGCGGTGTGAGCATATATATATATATATACACACACATACACACATGTTGGGGTCAAAGGAAGACATCAATGACCCATTCTATTATCATCAACTTACCACTTTGAGACAGAGTCTCTTACTGTCCCAGTAGCTAGGTTAGTGACCAGCAAGCCCTAGCATCCCCCGTCTGTCTTTCTTCCTGCATAGTATTTGCGTTAGAGGCATATGCAGCCATGCCAAGTTGTTTTTTGTTGTTGTGTTGTGTTGTGTTGTTTGTTTGTACCCCCATACCTAGTGTGCCATCTCTCCAGCCCCCGGTGTATTAATTCTCTTGATGACTTCTGGAGATCATGTCCCGTGGTTACCCTGTACCTTCCAGGTCACACTCTATGATGCCGAAACTTACCTAACGATGCGTTTCTCAGAACAGTTCCCTGTTGTTAAAGGATTCATTCTAGTCTGATGCCAGATAAAAATAAGTGTAGTACAGAAATGTGTAGCTGGAAAAGGCTAGAGCAAATGAAAGAAACTGCCTCCAGCACTAGGAGACAGCTACAGTCACTATGATGCTGCCAAGAGAATGAGGCAGGACATCATCCAAAGTGACCAGTTAGTGTCTGGCCACACCTAGCTTTGGATTCAAAACTGTGAAGCACATGCTTGGGAATTCCTCTCAGAGCTGAGAATTTGGGAATCATTTAGTGTCTGCATCTCAGGGAGACTGGGGGTGGGGGGGGCTCTTGCTGGATTCTGTATGAAAAGAATCCAACACAGCTCTTTTGAATTTTATGTTTGCTTTGTGTGAGGAATACCACATTTGACCTCCCACCCCCACCCC
>NW_022196896.1:104165018-104176263 GCF_008632895.1 Mastomys coucha
CCCCGGGACTTCTTGCTTTCTACTCATCCATCCAGGCTGATGACGCAAATGACTGCATTTCTATTGTGTCGCGAGCCTTGTGACATTTTCCAGCACGAGGGATGGTAAGGAGAGCACAGATCTATGGTCTGACAGGTTTGCTTGGAGTGTTTCCTGTCTCACTTGGTAAACATGGACAGACAGGTTAACCTCTCAGAGGAAATTCCCATTTCGGCAAAGTGGCGTTAGTCCTCATTCCTAGTGCGTCGTTGTGGCGAGTGTGGGAGAAAAGGCAGATGACAGAAAGCACTTATTAGGTACTCACTCCACTGCTAGCACTTATTAGGTACTCAGTCCATTGCTAGCATGAGGAGACCCTACGTTATTTGATGTTAAGTTCACAGCACGGAACAAGTCTCGGAGAAGCATGATGTTTTCCGTGCAGAAGTCTCACACTCGAAACTTTATAGACTGAACAGCCTGGTGACATGACGTGGGCCGAGGCTCCCCTGGTGGCATCTCTCTGAAGCTCAGCGTGCAGCGTGTTTAATCTCCCCGGTTTACATGCTTGTACAGACAGCAGAATATGGAACCAGTCAGCCTCCTCATTATGACAGTGGTCCAGAGCCAGGAGCCAATCATGCAGTGACAAAGAGCTTGGTGACCAGCTGTTCCCCATCTCCAGTGAGCCGAGAGCAGGAGGAAATGGGTTTAAGCTGCGTGAAGGATTGGGTTATTTATGGCCGAGTTTCCTGATGCTGAAGGTTGCTCAACATTAGGACTGGATTACAGAGAGAGGCTGCAGAATTCCCGTTGGTGGAGATTGTGAAAAAAACGTGTTCTTGTTTGTGACATTACCAAGAGGCTGTCTTCCAACTGCGCTCTGTCTTGTCTCTCTCCCTTTGGACCCAGATGGTCCAATCGAACTATCCCTAATGGAGACGGGAGACAGGGAGGTTGGAGTGCAGAAAAGGGGGAAAGCATAAGCATTGAACCTGTCAGAACACTGTCCACTTTGGGGCATTCTGATGACCGGTTTTTATATTTTACATGAAGTTTACACACAGACGTTTAATTAGCTGGCACCCTAGCATGGCGGTGTTTTCCTACAAGATAAAAAATGAAAGGGCTCAAGTTTATGGCTTTGATTAACGTGGATTGCATGCGTGTTTTCTTTTTCTGTTGCTGGGGGTTAAATTTAGGGTCCCCTGTGTACCGAGCTGGCACTGTACCACAGAGCTACACCTTTAGCCCCATACGTCTTCCCTTGTAAAATCATAGTCTTCCACCTATAGTGGTGACATAGGTCTCTACCCCCACACAGGAGAGTGGGACAGGAGAGTCAAAACTTTAAAGTTAGCCTTGCTATGTAGGAAGTCTGTCTCAAAAATAACTCGAAAGCCTTGGGGAGATAGCTCAGTTACCAAAGTGCTCGTCTGGCAAGCATGGGGACCTGGGTTTAATCCCCAGGACCCCCATAAAAAAGTGTCAGGCACGGTTATGTGGGCTTTGAATCTCAGTGCTTGCAAGGTGGACCCAGACAGACTCCTGACTCCACAGCCTTAGTCCAGGCAGCCTTACTCTGTAAGCCCCAGGCCAGTGAGACAGGGAGAGATGAGAGATCCTGTTTCAAAAAAAAAAAGTAAGAAGTGCCTGAAGTGATTCTCTGGCCTCTACACGTATATGTGCACACACACATGACATCCCCTCCCCCCATTCATGTACACCTGTACACACGCATACATGGATACATGCATACCTGCATATATACACATAAACTCTTTCAAGCACAGGTGTACTTGCATACTTGTACACACACACACACACACACACACACACACACAGAAACCACCCCAGCTAAATAAAATAAAAGAATATAGCCCTTACCTGCAGCAGCCACTTCTTACCACAATTCCTGTGAGAGTACTCTATTGCCAGAGTGCAGCTTTCAAGAGCAACACAGTTTGGGGGGGGCTTTTAAGTTGTTGTATCAGTTAACGTTTTAAGAGCCAGTTTTATGTGTCAGAGTGTGTGTGGACATGCGGTTGTAATTCTGTGTGCCTCGGCGTCCACTTTTGACCTCTGCTCCGTGAGGTGATAATGTCGGCAGGTTGGTGCCGTCAGCAAGGAGGGGGTGAGTTGATGGCTTAACTGATGCACACCCGTGGGCTGCAGAATCACACGCACTTTAAAATGAGAACTCTGTATCTGTAGGCTGAGCCATAGCAGTTACTGTTCGCTGATTAAAATAATCAGACACTGTCCATTTTTCATCTGCTTCAATCTAAAAATACCTGGACACCCTCTTAAGAACAATGAGTGTCTAAAGTATTCCGGGTTGTCTATTGCATTGAGGAAACACTCTATCTCATGTATTATAAAGTGTTCACTTTCTGCCCTACATCCTGAGTTATTTACCAGCAAGCTGCGCCTGGCAGTAGGAGATGACGTCAACCATGCATTATCTTGATTGCAACAGGTTACAGGAAATCTATTTTCCCGGGTCTCATGTTTATCTAAATCCCTGGAACTCTTTCACGGTAGTCTGTGCATCTGTGGAAATGTCCCCACAAGGCCGCCTCCCGCTTACTGTCTCTTTCCATCCTCATCTAGTTAGAGATTGCCACTCTCTAAAAATACCACTAGTTTGAAATGAACTGGGGGCATAGGTGAGGGTGACACAGTTGCCTCCCACAGACAAGTAGACAGCTTTCCCACCACAAAGGTAGAAAGAGTTCCTAGCCGGAGCCCATGATGGAAGTCCAGTTGCTTACTTATGGTGCATTCGTGTAAGGAAAGAGTTGTGTGGAGGGAGATGGGGTGGGGGTGGGGGACTAGGCCTTCAGGGTTTTGAGTCAAAAGACACAAAAGAACCACAGTATGTTTCTAGTGTTTCTATTTGTCCAAGAACTCAGACCCCGAATGAACGTATCTTCCCCCTCCTCCCTCCCTCCCTTCTTCCCTCTCTTTCCTAAGGTCACTCCGTAGTGGTTGAGTACTCTCCACCACTGTGTGCATTTCTTTCACACCTTACAAAGTGTATTTTGACCAAATGCACGGTGTGTTCTTGGCCTCTTAATTGGAGTTCCATCCCTACCTCCTCTGTTACTTCACTTTAATTAAAAAAAAAAAAGAAGAACAAGTAAATTAAAAAAAAAAACATGCTAAAGAGAAGGGTTATGGGGGGCAGGGATTACTGGAATTGGAGAGATTTAAAAGAAAAACTTCACACAGATGCAAAATTTCCGGAGTACTTGTGAAATGGTACCTGTGAAGGGATCATGTTCTTCATGTGACCTCAAAAAGGTGCGAGTTACTCTTTAGGTCATCAATTAACACTTTGAAAATCTCATTGATTACTTAGTGAGCCCACAGGACACTCATTTCCTAGCAACAAAGGGATAAGAGTGACCATGACGTACTTGGGAGCCCAAAGCTTGTGTGTTCCCGTCCATGCAGCTGGCCTGACATCGTGGGCTTGTATCCGAAGGCCAGTGGGTCAGGCTGTAGCCATTCTGCAGACCCAAGACCCCCCCTCACATCTGAGGTTCAGAATCTCTTGCTTGCTTTCCTTTAACCACATTCTCTTAGCACCTTTCCTACACTGTTTCCGATAAATGGAAGCAAAGGTCAGAGAGCTAGAAATGAGGGGGTGTGTGTTTAAGAACCTATTTCCGTGTTCACTCCCCGTAGAGATGAAAGCACGTGGAAGCAACTTTTGCAAGTGCTGCCGTTTCCTGAGGACTTGTAGAGAATCATCACCATCACCCACTTATATTTCCTTAGCATGTCCTGAATGAACATCACACACTGTGTACATGTTGTGTACACAACAATGCACGTCATTTTCACAGGTCTAAGAGATTATTTCCTGAGGTAGTTACATTGTTTTTTTGTAGTCAAGGCCCAGAGAGATTAACTCACTTGCTTAGGCCATTGACTAACTAGTATACACTGTACAAATAAGCCAGTTTTTGGACTTCCGTTCACTAGTAATTAAGTTCCTGGGGAAGGAATCCAGATGGTTTGTATCTTCCAAAGCTCCCAGGGTAGTCCTTATGACCACCCTCCAACCAGAGGTGCCCGGCGGTGGGCTCACCTCGCCGCTCTCTGTTCTTGACAAATATTTACTGAGTGCAAATATGGCTGCCATGCTCAGCTATGGGGATCCTGTAGGAACTTGTGCTTGAGGTCTGCCCCTCAAGAGCTCACAGCCTACTGAAACTCACCGGCACGAGAATAAGGAAGCACCAGTGACCGGCCTGTAAGGTGGGAGGTAACACAGGGTCTGAAACAAGAGCCACAGAGGAGGTGCCTGTGGGAGAGATGTTTGTGAAGCGGCAACTCTGAGATGAACAGGTGGCACCAGACAGAGGACATGCCCAGCATAGGCACAGGGCTGGAAAGTGCTCACCACTCTGACATGGAGGATTGACAGGAAGCAGGGAGGATGCAGGGAGGATGCAGCTTTAGATGGAGAAGGGATGAGCAGAGGGGTAGAAGAGATGAATGGAGGACAGAGCTCAGGCCCTTGGATCAGATTCTTCATTTGGACTTTATCTGGGCACAATTAGGAGACATTGCAGAGCTAAGATTGACTGGCTGGCTGGCTGGCTGGCTTTCCTTCTTCCATCAGACAAGGTTTCTCATTAGATGAGGTTAGCCAGCAGTGAGCACAGAGATCCACCTGTCTCTGCCTCCCAGCACTGAGGCCACAAGTATGCACAACCACAGCCAGCTTCTAAAATGGGTCCCAGGTGTTGAATACAAGTCTTTATGCTTCTGTAGGGAATACTTCACCACCTGAGCCATCTCTCCAGTCTAATTAGTCTTTATTAAAGAAAAAAATGAGACCTTCCATCATATGCTATAAAATTTGGCTTTTGAAAATGTATCAACTGGATATCATTAACCATATCTTGTAGGATTTAAGAATAAGCGGGCTGGGTAAGGTGACATTCCCTGATCAGCACATAAGAGGCTGAAGCAGGAGGATTACAAGTTCAGTGGAAGCCTGGGCTACATAAAGTGTAGGCTGCAAACTTGTCTAAAATAACAGGCTGGGGACGAACAGTTCACAATGTTCACTGTGGAAGCCATGTTCAGCTCCAGGCAGGACATTTGTACCATCGCCTCTAAGGTTTAAGTTAATACCACAGAAAAAGGGTTAAAAAGACCATAAGAGTCGGGGAGGAAGGAGTCTATGAAATGCCATCTTCTGAGCATGGCAGCCATTGCAACCATGAGTTCACAGCAGATGAGGCTGCCCACTTTGAGCCTGTGTGGAACTGGCTTGATGAATAGCCAGTCACTTACAGGCTTATAGAGAGGCTAATGAGGCCCTGCTTCTCCCTGCTGAACTGCTGGTTGCTGATGGATTTGGAGGGTTGTCTTAGTCAGGGTTTCTATTCCTGCACAAACATCATGACCAAGAAGCAAGCTGGGGAGGAAAGGGTTTATTCAGCTTACTTCCACATTGCTGTTGATCACCAGAGGAAGCCAGGACTGGAACTCAAGCAGGTCAGGAAGCAGGAGCTGATGCAGAGGCCATGGAGAGATGTTCCTTGCTGGCTTGCTTTCCCTGGCTTGCTCAGCCTGCTCTCTTATAGAACACAAGACTTCCAGCCCAGGGATGGCACCACCCAAAAGGGGCTCTACCCCCTTGATCACTAATTGAGAAAATGCCCCACAGCTAGATCTCATGGAGGCACTTCCCCAACTGAAGCTCCCTTCTCTGTGATAACTCCAGCCTGTGTCAAGTTGACACACAAAACTAGCCAGTACAGAGGGTCATCATAATCTTCAAATGTGTACCCACCTGTGATGCCAGAGGACTCCATCATACGGTTCCAAACCTGTGGTCAGTCAGACAGCCCTGGGGTAAGCTCAGCAGGTCACAAAACAAAACAAGAAGACACTAGCATGGGAAAGGAACCTGCAGTGGGAGGGAGGGAGGACTGCAGTGGGAGGAAGGGAGGACGGCACTGATAAGGAGATGAGAGACCGTGGGGGCTGAGTAACCAGAGTGCATTATGAATGAAGTTATAGATATATGACAGGACAAGTAAGTTCATAAAAAACAGAATAGTGAGGCAGCGGGATGGCCCAGTGCATTAAGGCACCAAGCCTGGCTAGCTTCAGTCCCCAGGATCCATATGGTAGAAGAAGAGAATCAATTAGTTCCCTGACCCCCTACATACAAGCCAAATCACAAGCACTAATGTACACTCGTGCGAGTACACACACACACATACACACACACACACACACACACACACACACACACACACACACACACGCGCGCGCGCGCAATAAGTAAATATAATACTTTTTTTAAAAGAAAAAATAATGATTTATACTAACAAAAGAAAAAAAAAGTGTCACCCTGAGAAATCACAGTGACACAGTGACTGAAGGTAGCTTTGGTGGAACCACAAAGCATCATTGGTGTCACATGCAGCACACCCTGGTTGTGTTCTGTACCCTTCTGTCCAAATTGGTAGCCGGTGTCCACATGTGGCTGGTGAAGCTCTGGTTTCATGTGACCAGCATGACAGAGGAACTGGACTTTTTCTCATTGAATTAAGTTTAAACAGTCGCACATGGCTACCACATCGGACAGCACAGCTTTCAGCAGCTTGCAAACCCAGTCTTATCTGTGCTCCCTTCCTCCCACCGCCTCTTCCAGGCCAGTTTCAAGTCCAGATGGAATTTTGAGGCATGCACTATACAAATTACTGCATTTAAGTTTAATCCTACGAAGAAAACATGGCATGTTCTCACAAAGAATCCAGATGACAGAAGGCATGGGAGATTGGGATGGCCTGGATGGAGGATGCACGAGTGCAGGGGCGGGGAGGGTCAGCCCAGCTAGTACCCCCACACGAGTGACAGACACCTCTCTGCTCACAGGGGCACAGAGCTGATTTGAGTTTGACCATGGCTTCACTGCACACAAGTCCAAAAGTAGACTATTCTGAGGGAACGCAGACAGAGAGGTTATTTTTCCTGCTTCAGTTGTGGGTTGCATGTGACGACAAGAACAAAAATTGTCCCTTCTGGGTCCTGTCACCAAATTATTAGTTAGGAAGAATCAAAGAGCCGTGAAAGGGTCTTTCAACTCTGGCGGTTAAACCCTTTTCGCTCCCGCAGTTCCTCTTAAGCTGCAGTGATTAAAAAAAATGTCTCCCGGGACCTGCATTTCTTTCATTTCTTTCTCTCTTGTTTTCTCTTCTTTTTTCTTTTTTCCTCTTCTCTTCTTTTCTTTCTTTTCCTTTCTCTCCCTTCCTTCCTTCCTTCCCTCCTTTCCTCCCTCCCTCCCTCCTTCCTTCCTTCTTTCCTTCCTTCCTTCCTGCCTTCCTTCCTTCCTTCCCCATCCTTTAGAAGCATAGAAGTAGTCCAGGCAAAGCCTTATACTTTATTAATGCTATAAACTATTCAGTGGATTTTCTATTGTTCCCTGCTTCCTGTTTCTTTTTAAACTACTGTGTTTTCCAAACAGGAGTCATACAGGATGGCAGACAAGCTCCCCCGTGTAGAATCTGTGGCTCAAACCATCTATTAAGTGGCTAATGGATGGTTGCATTATTGCCTCCCTCCCGTAACCTGTGAGAAAGCTTGAAAGCTAGGTTGTTAATTTCTAATCCTTGGACCCTAGAGTTCTGTGAGGGAATGTTGCTGGCTCGGGAGGCAGCCATGATCACATTTAGGACAGGACATGGAACTCTCCAGTACTTTCTTCAGGCTGTCCATTTTCCTAAGAGAAGCTTAGATCTCTGGTCTAGATCAGTGCCTACTAAGGCAAAGCTGTTGTTCATCTTGGGCCTGACCTGAGCTTTGTGACATGAGCAAGGGTGGCCTATGGGCTTGGGCATTTGGGGCAGGGAAGACGAGGATTCCAGAGGTTTGGAGAAAGATCTAGAAGACAGGCCTTGCTCTGTAAAGAATTCCACAGAGGGACTTGTTCTGAGAGCAGGGTCAACATGGAACTTATAAACTTCACTCCAGGTTGTAGATCCTGAGATGCAACCACGACTGACCATGTCTTTTCCTCTCAGGAGCATTGGCTGTCTTTCAGCACCTGCCTGTGGGAATGAACTCTGTTTTCTGCCGTTCCCTGTAAACCCAGAGTGGGACAACACTGGTTAGAGTTGGCCTCTAAGATCCACTTCTGGGGGGATGAAAAAGCAGCAAGAAAGTAGAATGGGACTAGTTGGGAGGATGAAGGGATCAGCCATAGGGGGAATAAGAGAGAACAGGGAGGAGAGTGGTGAGTAACATCACATACATTATATAGGGGCTGGAAAGATGGCTCAGCAGTTAAGAGCACTGACTGCTTTTCCAGAGGTCCTGAGTTCAAATCCCAGCAACTACATGGTGGCCCACAACCATCTGTAATGGGATCTAATGCCCCCCTCTGGTGTGTCTGAAGAGAGCAACAGTGTACACACATACATTATTAAGTAAACATAAAATACATTATATGTATGACATTATGTACACGTATGATATTATATACATGTAGGAAAATGTCATGAGACCCACTGTCTCCTTTTGCCTCCATACTTTTAAAGTCTCTCCCTGATTTTTTTTCCTGGGAATATATAAATAAATGTCCAGGTGAGGCATCAAGCCTGACCAAAAATTAAATTCCACTCAGGTCTAGCTTGGTGGGCCAATGAATTGAATTGAAATTATTTATAGAATAATGGGTAAGGGGTTTGCTACATGGCTGTGGGCAACTTATGGGTGGCCACACTACTAAGGAGTTTCACTCCTCACAATTGTGAATTGCTTGTAAGTCTTTAGAAGAGATGTGCCTCTTATATGCCATCTTGTCACCCTCGGTTAGAGATCAGCGTTGGGCATCATTCCTAAATAGCTGTCTACCTTGGTTTTTTGTTGTTGTTGTTGTTTTGGTTGATTGGTTTTGTTTTTTGTTTGTTTCTTTTTTTGTTTCTTTTTTGTTGCTTGAGGTTTTATTTGCCAGGATCTCCCACTGGCCTGGAGCTCTCCAGTTAGGCTATCTTGGCTGGGATTATGACTGCATGCCACAAAGCCTGGCTTTTTAAACGTGAATTCTGAGAATCAATTTTGAATGCCTTTTCTGACAGACAGGTAATCGAAGTTGCTCTGTTGATCAATAGCAAAAGCCATACCCGGGAGACAGTTCTATAGCCCATTCCTAGGACTGGGGGTGTATCCCATGGAGAACTTTCCTGGTCTGAGTGGAGCCCCATCTGTAAGCAGTTCCTATTCACAGCTGTAACAGGATCTCGGTGTGTTCTGGAGTGTCATGGACTCTCAGTGGAGACAGTTCACACTGTTCTGCACACACATTAGCCCTTTCACACCTCAACGTGTGATAGAATCACAAGAGACCCTCGTCACAATTCCCGGGGACTCTAGATCCCAATTGGGCTAGGATCCTGAATTTGTAAGTGACATCCATGCTGCTGTCTGGAAGCCACACTTCAGTGGACAAGGACTTAGATATTATTAAAATCATTCTTTTAACTAGAGACCTTCCCACGCTTGGCAGTCTGTCGAGATGTATAACTGGTTTAAAATGGCAGGTCTCTGTGATGGGGGGTGGTAGGTGGGGACCTCCATTGGCTGTCCTCTTTATGTTTTGTTTTGGAGAAGGGTCTCACTGTGTAGCCCTGGCTGACCTGGAACTTGATATGTAGTCCAGACCATCCTTAAACTCTAAAAGATCCTCCTGCCTCTGCCTCCTGGGTGCTGAGATTAAAAGGTGAGTTTACAAGACGTCAGATGTTCTTTTTCTCCCTTCCAAGTCTCTGAACCCTCAGCCATCCCGATTTATTGTTTCCCTTGGATGTGCAGAGACAACTGAGACAAGCCATCGAGGACTAGTTTCCTACCTTTCTGAGAAGTCCTAGGTCTTGGGCTGTTTCTGACACATCAGGCTCATCAGCTGAGGTCAGCCAGTACTTTCTGGAAAGCGTCTTCCTGTGGAAAGAAATGAGAGCCACATGGAGCACACTTAGCCATCCCTGAGGTCTGTTTCTGTAGGTGTAGGAACCGCAGTCCGTGTTTATTGAGCAGGAGTCCCAAGTGTCCTGTGCTGGTGGTGCTGGATCCTGGTTGAAGCCCAGAGCCTGCGGGTGACTTCAGGGTGGGTCGGCGCTCAGCCTGTGGCATTCAGTCGCCAACCGTGAAAGAAAGACTCACTTTCTCTGGGTTTCATCAAATTGTTTTGCTTCCTGTGGTTTCTTACTCAATAACTATCATCAAATCCCACATGGCAAAGCCGAGGCCTAACACGGGCACAGGCGCATTACTCATCTTCTGGATTGTCCTCGAGGCTCCGCTGAGTTCTCGGTTTTAATTTCAGATAGAAAATGGGAGCACGCAGAGGTCACTCACAGGCAGAGCATCCTTCCCCTTCCTCTCTTTCAAGCTCTGAGTCACCCTTTCAGGATAATTTCCTTGCTTCTTTCTCTTCCATCCTGATTCTTCCTCTCTCTTCTCTTCAGGTTTTTTTTTGTTGTTGTTTTTTGTTTTTTTGTTGTTTGTTTGGGTTTTTTTGCTTCCTTTGCTGTATATCCCACTAAGGGCAGAAAGCCTTCTGAAATCTGTTTTCTTTATACTATCAATAGAAACTATGCAAGCACTCCTACCATTGATTAAGCATGGACCGTTGTGTATGGTTCACCACACTGTGTTCGCCATGCGTATTCATTTGGTCTTGCCCAGGCCTTGATAAGGGAAGCTGCTTTTGCTGGCTCACAGTAGAACACAGCAGCTCAGAGATGGCCAGCAGATCTTCCATTGGGTCCAGGGTGTAAGAACACCCCAGACCCTCTGAGGGTCTCCTCTCCTTTGAACTCAGCTGAAGGTTGCAGCGAGTTGAGCAGGCTAGTGGGCTTCCAACCTACAGAGGGCTTGGCCTCGCCTGCTGAAGATGGATACAAAATGGTTCTTCTGCCCCGGCTCATGTTACGACCCATGCCTATTCTCAAGTCAGACTTCATTTCTTCAGCAGCATGCCCGAGCTGTGGCCCTTAGACGACCTTAAAGTTTATCCCCAAAGCTTTTGCACAGGATGAAAGAGTCAGATGTGGTAGCATAGTACTGCGCATTGTGAGTGTGAGGAGGTGGAAAGCAAGGATGAGAGACTTTAAGGCCTTGGGAAGAGTCAGGCAAGGCACCCTGTCAGTGTGGATGTGAAAGAGTATGAAGGGGAGGGAGAGGGAGAGGGGAGAGAAGGGGGGGAGGGAGAGGGGAAGAGAGAGAGGGGGGG
>NW_022196896.1:104176645-104204413 GCF_008632895.1 Mastomys coucha
TCTTATAGAACCCAAGACTTCCAGCCCAGGGATGGCACCACCCACAAGGGGCCCTCCCCCTTGATCACCAACTGAGAAAATGCCCCCAGCTGGATCTCATGGAGGCGCTTCCCCAACTGAAGCTCCCTTCTCTGTGATAACTCCAGCCTGTGTCAAGTTGACACACAAAACCAGCCAGGACACTCATGGAACCACTTGTATTCAGGGGACTTCTTGGGTGCCCCTGCCAGCCTTTGCCTCCTCTTAACACAAGGGTGAAGAAGAATGTGCAATGCAGCAAAAATGGAGTCAAAACCAGGATGTAGAATATGTTCTAGTACTTCAGAGGCTGAGGCAAGCAGATCTCTGAGTTTAAGACCAGCCCGGTCTACAGAGTGAGTTCCAGGACAGCCAGGGCTACACAGAGAAACCTTGTCTCTAAAAAACAAAACAAAACAAAACAATACAAAACAAAACTCCTCAGACCTAGTGAAATGCTCAGGGCATGTTAAGTAAAGCTACAGCATTTAAGACTATCTCCGCCCATGTCTTTGCAGTGGGAGGGGACAGCCGAAATGTTCAAAGTGGCTTAAGCCTGAGGAGTTTTTGTTTTTGAATTTTCAGATGGTTCCAAGTGAAATGTGTTCATCAGAAAAGAGCAAGTGGTGATCAGATACCAGGGAAGGAAACAAAATATAAAAAGCTCCAGCTTTCGACTCAAAAAACAAAGTTTAAAAAAAAAAAATAAGTCATGGGACACCAAGAAACCAGAGGGTCAGCAACAGACTGGGTGGGGAGTCCATTGTTTCTTCATTGTGCGCTGTTTCTCTGGTGTTTCTTTTATGTGTGTGCACACAATTTCAAAGCTCTTCCTGAGTTTATTTTTGTGACTGGTGATTTTAAGCTCCATTAGACCCACCCTTCCAGTGGGGAGTGACAGTTTGAAACTGTGGAGGAGGTTGAAGGGGAACCTTACAAGCTCTCTATGTAGAAAAGATTTAGGAGGGGTGTGGGTAAGGCCAGGCCCTCTGGACGGAATGCCCTCTCCCATTTCCAGCATGTCCTTTCCCAATCTGGTCCATCCCAGCTACACAATGATGTCTGCTGCCAAATAATGACAAATCATCTCTGGGAGGGTGGGATGGACCCAAGAGGGAACATGTTTCCCAAGTCCTGTCTTGTTCTTACCATCCTGGCTTCCTTTAGACTTGTAGGAAGTAGAAGGGAGATTTAAGATGTCGGGGACAGAGTGTTCTATGGAGCAACCACCTTTGTGCTCCATCCTTCTTTGTGACACACACATATCTCCCATGAGACTCTTGAATAGAGAAAGCCAGCTAGAAGCTCTGTACCCAAGAAAGAAAGAAGAATTCCTCAGATAAAACCTTGACTTGGCATTGAGTTAATTGGGTTTCGGGTAGTTACTATTCATTTTAATGTCTGCTTTTAACTCCAACTTGAGTCAAAGATTATTAAGGAGAAAATCTCACACATGTCTGAATAGCTGGCTTATGCTTTGGTGACTTCTTTTAACGCTTTAGGAAATGTTTTTGAAGACTGCAGTGTGATGCCTGGAGCCATGGCACATACCTGTAATCCTCTCTCAGGGAGCTGAGAGAGGAGGAGGGTTTGAGGCCAGGTGGGGCTTTATCGAAACTGCAAAAAACTGAAGGCAAACCAAACCAAGAAAGGAAAGAATGATGGAGGGAAGACAAGGAAGGAAGGAAGGAAGGAAGGAAGGAAGGAAGGAAGGAAGGAAGGAAGGAAGGAAGGAAGGAAGGAAGGGAGTGTTGGTAGGGCTCAGTGATACAACTAGTGATTACCTAGTATTGCAAATCCCTGGGTTTGCTCATTCAAACTGAAAAAAAAAAATCTTTAGAGGGAATTCAGACCAGATAGGGACATAGAGCAAAGTTAAAGGATACAGCCAACCCTGCCATGTCTGTGTTCTTTATTCTGCAACACCCCCAACCCCATATGTGTGTGTGTGTGTGTGTGCATGCACTTGCACATGTTGAGGGGGAGTGGAATTTTTCAGATTAGAACTAATGAACCCACGTTCATACGACTCCTTGAACATCACCTCAATCTTCCAGATGTCATTCTGATAAGTTAATATAAACAAACCAGAAACATCTGCAGCACACACACCCACCCACCCAACACACAAGAGCTTAAAATTAAATGGAAAAAAATGTTTGGCACAAGTGTTTTGGGTTTTAGCGGATCCAGAATGTTTTGAAAAATAGTCCTAAGACATTTTGGAAGTCTGAAGGACAGCTGGCTAGCTCTCCTTTTAGAAATGGCAGTGGTTATTTCTGTTCTCTATGTCACCCCCACCCCCCATTGCTCTTCTGATCTGTGGAGGGAATGCCCTTGCAGAGGCTCAGGTCCCGGTCCTCTGAAAGGTCCGTGCATCGTCATCCCCTGCAGAAGCTGATGCTCCTCTCTCCTTAACCCATCCTTTGATTCTGTTCTTTTTTTGTTGTTGTTATTTTTGGTTTTTTGTTTTGTTTTTGGTTTTTTGTTTGTTTGTTTGTTTGTTTGTTTTTTCGAGACAGGGTTTCTCTGTGTAGCCTTGGCTGTCCTGGAACTCACTCTGTAGTCCAGGCTGGCCTCGAACTCAAAAATCCGCCTGCCTCTGCCTCCCAAGTGCTGGGATTAAAGGCGTGCGCCATCATAGCCCGGCATTTGATTCTGTTCTTAAGCAAACCCAAAACTCTGTATTTTAGGCCAGGGGGTTGCGGGGGACGGGGGGAGGGAGTGTTAAAAATCATAAGGAAGCAAGATTGTGTCCAATTGCAAGGCCCATTTCTTAGACTCAGGTCCAAGGTCATGGAAAACCTAGCTCATTGTATCCTGCTACTAAGGTTTTCCCAGTTGGTAGCCCAGGCTCACCATTGCTAATGATACCCAACACAGTCGCTATTCCTTGAGAAAAAGACACAGAAGATGTCAGCTGGTCAGAGGATGAGCTGAGATCTGAAGGATCGGCCAGGAGAAAACCACAGTTGGGTTGGATAAAGCATTTAACTACCAGTTTTTTAAAAAGCTGCACAATACCCAGACCCCTTCACTCTCTCTGGTAGTCTTAGATTTAGACAGAGGGACCCTGAGAAGGGCCAACAAAGCAGAAGAAAATGATTAGTGCGCGGTTTCCTTTCCAGCTTTTGTCCAAAGAAGTTGTCCTTCCGTGTTAAGACAGCAAGTAGATGATGGCCCAGCCTGTAGTCTGAGCTGGATGCATAGATGACAGATGAGACCTTCGAATGCTCTCATTTCTTCCGCTTTGCCTCTTCCTTCATTTTCTTTGCCATCTTTCTTGGTAAGAACCAGTGTTTTCCTTATGGGCTAGAAAGCTTTCATTGCCTAGTGTTAAAAAGAAAATAGTGCCGGGTGGTGGTGGCACACACCTTTAATCCCAGCACTTGGGAGGCAGAGGCAGGTGGATTTCTGAGTTCGAGGCCAGCCTGGTCTACAGAGTGAGTTCCAGGGCAGCCAGGGCTACCCAGAGAAACCCTGTCTTGAAAAGACCAGAAAAAAGAAAAAAGAAAAAGAAAATATCACTTAAAAGAGGTATAAGCAGGGTTGGGGATTTAGCTCAGTAGTAGAGCGCTTGCCTAGCACGTGCAAAGCCCTGGGTTCAGTCCTCAGCTCTGGGGGAAAAAAAGCAGTCTAAGCATGCTAGCTGATAGATTTGTGTCAGGATAAGACATGGCTGCCTCCTGGCCAAGTTACTGGGACCCCCTCCATGGCTTTTGAGATCATCATTGCTAATGATATTTTCCCATTAAATTTATTTTTCATTTATTTACCTTTTGGTCCTTGAGCTTGAGATCAGGCTCACTCTAAGCATGCTATGCTGTCACCGAGCTGAACCCCAAGTCATCTCTGAAATTTAGGAAATGAGAGGAAAATATAAGTGGATCATCCCACTATAGATTAAGTCATAACTCTCTTAACCTCTTTAAAAATGTCCCAATAGCCAGGGTGGGCTTGCATACACCTATCAACAACACAGTTAGGAGGCCAAGGAGTTTGAGGCTAGCCTGGGCTACATGGTGAATTCCAGGATAGCCTGGACCTTTCTCTGGAAACAACCACAACAAATGCTCCACCCACAGGCTACTGTCCCTCAGGTGTCATTCTCAAACTTCGACTAGACATAGCATCTGCATCTACCTTCATCCCGGCCATTCATACCCCCTCACCTAGGACACAGAGCCACCTTCTGTTTAGGGGGACTTTTACTAAGTCTGTCTGTCTCTGGCTTGCAGTCCCCAGCAGAACCAGTGCCTGCCCTCCATCCAGAGTTCAGCTCTCAGGCTACTGCTGGAAGACCATCTTTTGACATAGGAGTATCAGTCGCCACTTGGGATGTCCTTATGCTATAAAGAGGAGAGTCCTGAGAGGGCCCTGGCTGCCTGCTGCTCCCCCAGCTGTTGCCCCCACTCCTACTGGCTCCTGCTGGTTTGCTCTTCTTTGCTGAATTGCTGGTTTGCTGCTTGCTGGGTTTCTGGATTGCTGGCCGGATTATATCCTGGATTGGCCTCTAGGAACTCAAGTTGGAAGTAGTCTACCCTGCTCAGCAGGAAGTACTCTAAAGAGATCTGCACCCCTCTCCCCTCTAACCTTCTTTCTTGCTTACTGGGAGTGCTGTGGGGTTGGAAGGGATTGGGGTGGAGAAAGGTGATAGCTATAATGACCCAGTAAAATAGCCAAAGAGTATGCACAGCCTCTCAGAAAAGAGGTAGGAGGGCCAAGACTTTGTGAGATGCCATGTTTGTCACATTTAACCTTCCCCAGGCCTGTGCTTTGAGTAGAAATTCTGGCTGAACACAGAGCATGAGTCAGAAAACCAACAAGAAGCTTTTAACTCTTGCTGTCTTGTTTTGGGGGGCACCTCTCCCCACCGAAAGGCATCTTCCAGTGACTTCCCGGTCCAGGGAGTGGTATCTGCCTCCCATATGCCGACTTCTGCCTCCTCCCATAACTGCAAGAGTTACCTACTTTGATAATGACCGTGCGTGAGCTTGGAGCAAGGGAATAACCACTGGGCCGCTCATGATAAGGAGTTGGAGGCCCAAATAGGTTAAGACATACCCATTCCTAAAGACCCAGGTAGCAATGGCAGAAGACTCCCTGCCCAATCAGCTGGGGTTAGAAAAGGCAACAGTTAGAATTTCCAGTGTTGATCTGAATGTTGCTGGACTCTTCTCTGAGATTTTTATGTCACCTTGGGGGAAAAAAATGAGGTTTCTGTTTTAGTTAAGCATAGAAGTAAATAGTGTCACAGAGACCCTAATGACAGTGCTCCTCCCACAGGGGAGGCTCGGCTTTTGGGCCAGGATTAAGGTGGTACAAATGTCCTTGTTAGGGCAACAAATGAGGCTCCTTTTCTGTGTTGTGCAAGTCTGAGAGGGCAAGATTGGTCTTCAAACACATGACCCCCCCCCCCACCTCTTTACTAATTTTGGCTTCATTATCCAGAAATTATGTAAACTTCCCCCCAGATCAAGGACAGGAGCTCCAAGCCAGCTTATTTTATTCCACTAATGAGTCAGTCCTGTGGTCAGACTGTTACTTCGTTGGAGTGTGTATTTCGTGAGCTCTTCCCTTGTGACCTTCCGTAGGGAGGTGCTGGACTCCACCCCGCTCTTGCACTTAGCCTATGGCAGGATTCCCCGCAGGCTTCCGAGGCTTCGTTTTGCTCAACGTTTTAATCTGGTGCTTTCGTTACAATGCCTTGTACTCTTGTCACCACTTGTTGCGTCCTTCATGGCTGAAGAAGATTAAATCTGAGTCTTACTTTTGTATTTTGAAATCCTTCACACGTGATCCTTATGACTGAGGGTGTGTGACCCAGGCCCACCAGTGTGCGTCGCCATCCCTTGGGACCTGCTTAGACCCCCTTCCCCAGTCAGTTTGCATTTTAACTGATGGTGATTGGATTGTCCATTTAGAATTGAGAAGCATTTTGCAGAAGGTTTTACTGCTTTCACTACAGCCACCACCACCACCACCATCATCTTCTTCTTCTTGATCATTATTACCACCATCCTCTAACCACAACTATCATCATCAGCATCATCATCATCACCACCACCACTACCACTACCACCACCACACCACTACCACCACCACCACCACCACCACCATCACCACCACCACCATCACCACCACCACCACCATCACCACCACCACCACAACCACCACCACCTCCACGGCAATCCCTGGCTTCTAGCTTTCACTGAGAAATTGTCTGCCATCGCCACAGGTGCCATTGGTGTGTTCTGTAAAAGACCTTTAGGTGTTTAAAGTCATTTAAAAATAAGTTTGTAGTGGGTTTCACTGACAATGAACTCCTTGTACTGTCCCTGATGAGGGTGGCCTGCTTAGATGTGGAGTCTGTCCTATTGATGTCTTGAACTTGACTTTGGAAGAAGAAAAGAGAGTTGACACATGACCTTGATGCAGGGTTCATCAGATGACTTGGAGACCTCAAAGATGGGTTGGAGTATCTACAGCCTATGTGTTTTGGGGCCAAAGGTTAATAACAGGAAGTCCGTATCTGGGCCAGGAAGAGACTAAGCTCAGGGTTTTGCAAACCGATTGCCAAACTGTCCTGACGGATGCTAGTGAGGACCTTGGATGAGTAAGAGAAATGTGGCCCAAGACAGGTTCCCCAGGTCCTTCCCCGCTTTCAGCCTATTAAAGCAGACAATCCATTTTATTATGTAACAGCTGTGAGCCAACATCCTCTTTAATGCATTGTTTCTTCCTCAGTCTCCCATCATTTTAACCATACAGTCAAAAGCAACTAAGGGCAGGTGTGGTGGTACTCACCCACAATAATCCCCCAGGTCAAGTGAGGCAGGAGGATTACCACTTTGAAATCCTCTGTGCTTGGTCTGAGAGCGATGGTGAGGGACACATCTCAGAGGTAGATGCTTTAAAAATAAAACGACTGAGCCTTCTACACTGTCCTTTATATCCTTCACCACCAAGGCCAGCGCTGGTCGGACCTCCCCAAGGTCACACTTTGTTTTGACTAAAAGCCATTTCTTGTGTTCCTCCTCTGAAAGCCTGGGCCGGCTGCCAGGTCTGCTGGGCATCTGTCTCTCTGCCGTCTGGATCAGCCCTTCTTAAAATCTCAGCCACGCTGACCTGGGTGAATATTCTTGGCATTTAGGACTCCTGGGTTTGTGTTTAGTAAACAAGACCCTGCTCAGATATTCTGAACAGAGCTGAGTCAAGAATCCGTCAGTACTGGGCAGCCAGCCTGGTTCCTATCGCTCTCTTATTATTCAGGCCCTGACAGAAGCCCTGCAGAAGATGGACAACCTGCAAACAGCCACGGCTTCTCTCCAGAGACATGATGGGAACTCTGATGTAGGAGAATGCACATTTGGAGAATCTGTAGCTAAACAGGGACAGTGTGATAAGAAGAGATCACAGGAAAATAAAATGCCCCAGGAAAACACAGTCAATCTGTAAGATCCACTAATGACAAAAACAGATGACATTATACAGCCTGGAGTAATGTCTATGGGGCTAATTCCCACTTTATTACCCTGTTTGCCAGCCATTCCTGTTTGGCTGTGTGGCAGATGATACACAACCGAAAAGCATTTGTCTTTTGTTTTAATAACAAAAAACATCATAACATGTATTGAACTGGAAGGGGCAAAAAGATCACAGTACAGAAGCCATATGCCCAGGACAAAGAGAAGTCACACACAACATTTTAAGAGCTGTTCTCTGTCACCCTGCATGTCCCTGTTCAGCACCATCTCAGTCTTCTGTAACATGGCATGCTCATCTCTGTGTCTCCTAAACAAAGACCCCAGAACATGGTACCAGCATGTGGGCCATCAGGCCCCTTACACACGGCAAGCTGGGAACAGGAAAGTAGAGATTGGGACAAGGACTCCTTCCTCCTCCTCGTTCCCCTCCTCGCATTCCTTTTCACTTTCCATCTTTGTTTCTTGTTTTGTTTTTTGGTTTTGGTTTTGGTTTTGGTGTTTGGTTGGTTGGTTGGTTGGTTGGTTGGTTTTTTGGTTTTTCGAGACAGGGTTTTTCTGTATAGCCCTGGCTGTCCTGAAACTCACTCTGTAGACCAGACCTCGAATTCAGAAATCTGCCTGCCTCTGTCTCCCAAGTGCTGGGATTAAAGGCGTGCACCACCACTGCCGGCTCCATCTCTGTATCTAACCCTTGTTCTGGTCTCTCCAGTGGTTCCTGAGGAGACCAGCATATACCAGAGAATCAGAACTCGGTTCTTTCATATGCTATAGTGAAGCCCTATACACTTCAAGGGAAAAAAAAAATTGTGTAGGTGTGAATGAGCGTGAATGAGCATGCCCCTGTGCTGTGGTGTGGTCGTGTGGAGGTCAGAGGGCAGCCTTGAGTGTCTGTCTTCACCTTCCGCCTTGCTTGGGACATTGCTTTGTTGTTCACGGCTGTATACCGCAGGTTCCCTGGCCCATGAGTCTCTGAAGAGTCTCCTGTCTCTGCCTTCTGTCATGCCACAGGGGTGCGGGCATTAAAGATGCTCATCGTCTTAGGGTCTCTGTTGCTGCCACGAAACACAGTGACCAGAAGGCCAGTTGGGGAGGAAAAGGGTTTATTTGACTTACACTTTTGTATCACTGTTCATGACCAAAGGAAGTCAGGACAGGAACTAAAACAGAATAAGAACCTGGAGGCAGGAGCTGATGCTGAAACCGTGGAAGGGTGCTGCTTACTGGCTTGCTCACCTTGGCTTGCTCAGCCTGCTTTCTCATAGAACCCAGAACCACCAACCCAGGGATGGCACCATCCACAATGGGTTGGGCCCTCCCCCACTGATCACCAACTGAGAAAAAGCCTTACGGCTGGATCTCGTGGAGGCAGTTCCTCACCTGAGGCTCCTTCCTGTCTGACGACTGAAGTTTGTATCAAGTTAACACAGAACAAGGCAGTGTACTCATGAAGCGTTTGGCTCTATATGGGTTCTAGAGATCTCTCGAGTCATGGCCTCAGTTTGCACAGCCAAAGCTTTACCTGCTGAACCATATCCCCAGCTCAGGAACTAGAGTCTTCATGTAAAAAGATGAGCATCTACCACTTTGCTTGGGTACCAATAACCAAGGCTTTAGTGGTGAAGTCATTTAATTATGCATCCAGCAATGTTACCTGAAAACTTCCTTTTGTGCATCATCGTCTTTCTTGCTTAGAGTCGCCCTGCTTGCCCTTCTCCCTCAGTTCATTTAGAAGTAAATTTCAACCCCGTGAGCGAGGGCTGCTCTCCTTTTAACATACAGGATGCGACACTGGCACGAGGAACCGTACTCAGGGGCAATCCTTGTGCCTCTGGACATAGAGTCTGAATTCTCAAATGAAAAGATGGCTGGTTCTAGTAAATCCAGATCCTGCTCTTAATGCAAAAGGCATAAAACTTTCGCTCTGTGTTTCAGGGTGCTGTGGGGGAGGCAGAGGCACTGGAATAAAAAAAAACAAACAGAGCCTCTCAGAAAGGAAAAAGAGAGAGATGTGTACCTGGAAGAGAGCCAGTTGTATTGAGTATAGCTATATTTGTGCAGTTTCAAGGTCATCTTCATTTTAATGCTTAAAATATAAAAGTATTGTTGGCTATTCTCAAGGGCTCCAAAATACCGGCCCTTGAAGATCTAGTTCCTAGAAATTGTCCTCCACAGTGCCCCTCCACAGATGAGTTTCTCTCACACCTGCTCTCTGGACTATCCCCAGGTCACAGTGTAGCTATTGAGCCTTGTATACAGGCAGAGGATGAATGTCTCCAGAATGAACACATATGACTTTTCCCCTGTATCCCTCTGGGGCTTCAAAGACCTCTGACTCAGCATAAAACAAAGTCGTATTGCAGAGCTGTAAGTCTTTAGGACGCCTGCCTGTCTGCTGATGTCCCCTCCCTCTCACTCTCAGTGTCTGCATTCCAGTTTTAGAATGACTCTCGGTTGCATTAAAATTCTGCTTTATGAGTCTGATGTCGTGTCTGCCACACACCTGTATGTTGCCCTAGCACATGAGAAGCCAAGGCAGAGCACTGTCAGGTTTGAAGCAACTGGTGTGGTATAGAGAGCTCCAGGCCAGCTGAAGTTACATACATAGTGAAACCCTGTCTCCAGAGAGGGAGGGAAGAAAGGGAAGAGAGAGACAGAGACAGAGAGATTTTTTTTTTTTTGGTTCACTTAAAAAGTAAAATGTTTTATTGTTAAACTTGTCACTAATATGCCATAATACAAAAGTGTTTATCATGGTATTTTACTTTCATTTTTCTTGCTGTGACAAAATACTATGACAAAAATCAAGTATGTGGGAAAAGGTTTATTTTAGTTTACAAATCTAGGTTATAGTCCATTGGTGTGGGGAAGTGAAGACAAAGCTACAAGCAGAGAGAGCGAATGGAAACATACTTGCTTGTGCTCTGTTCTATTTCTCCACTCCTAAACAGTTCAGGATTCTCTGCCTAGGGAATAGTGCTGCCCACAGTGGGCATGCCTTCCCACATCAGTTAGCTTAAGACAATCCCTACACACATGTCTACAGGCCAACCCAATGTAGACTATTTCTGGTTGACACTTTCTTTCCAGACAGTCTAAATTTGTCAAGTTGACAATTAAAGCAAATAGTCATATTGTATTAAGTGCATTGTCTGCTTGGTACTGGCACGTCCCTCTTTTACTCATTCAAGGATAAAGTAAGGACAGGGGATGATAAATTTCAAGAACATTTTAACATCCCCTACATGTACTAGCTGTATTTTTACACCATCCCTGTGGTGTGACTTTATTAGTCCTATTTTAAAAATGAACTAAAATTTAGAGGCAAGTCCTTTTCTACTGTCCTTAGGTTAGTTATCTATTGCTATTGTTGTGTTTTATAAAAATAAAGAGAGAAGGAATATGTTTGGTGGATATGCAGTCAGATGTCAGGGAAGGGGGTGCCTCTGTGAGCTTATGCTAAGACATCCCTCCCCCCTGAGGGAACAGCCAGTAGAGACAGAGAAAGGGAGAGAGAGAGAGAGAGAGAGAGAGAGAGAGAGAGAGAGAGAGAGAGAGAGAGAGAGAGAGAGGAAGAAGAAGGAGGAGGAGGAGGAGGAGGGAGAGGAAGAGGAGGAGGAGAGGGGGATGGGAGGGGACTGAGGGGAGGGGGAGAGGGAGAAGAGGAAGAGGAGGAAAAAGAGGAGGAGGAGGAGGAAGTAGAGGAAAGGCTGGTCATATGATCACTCAGAGAGATGGGGAGGGGAGAAGGAAAATGGGGAGAGAGGAGGAGAAGGAGAAAGGGGACAGAGCAAGAGCTAGAAAGCAAGAGAGAGAGGAGGGGCAAGCAGCCCCTTTTATAGTGAGTCAGGCACACCTAGCTGTTGCCAGGTAGTTCTGGGGCAGAGCCTAGACAAGATGCTAACAGCTAGTAGCTTAAGACAATGGAAACTTATTCTCTTAAACCTCTGGTAGTTAGAAGCCTAAAATGGGCCTTTATTGACTGAAATCACCTTGTCACCACGGTCACCAAATTCCTCCTGGAGACCCATGAGAGAAGTCTGTTTCCTTACTTTAAGCTTTCAGAGAACAAACACCTTGCAGCCTTGGCTTGTGGCCCCTTCCTGCATCATCTAAACTAGTGATGCACTATCTCTGCCCTGGACTTTGATTCTGACACGCCTGACCCCGTCATCCTCTTTATCTTAAATAATAGAAATGGAGAAAGTTTATTAAGAAAGGGAAAAGATTTGCCCAGCAGTGGAAGTGGGCTTCTCAGCTTGGAGAACAGGTCAGAAATGGGGTGCCACTCCTTCACTGCATCTCATCAAGAATCCCTGTGACTACAGAGCCCACGTGGAAGATCCAGGAAAGCATCTCTACCTCCACTTCATTGTCTGATTGTATTTGCAAAGCCACCTTTGCTCTGTAAGGGGATGCAGCCATGTGTTCCAGAGACTATGGAGTGGAGTCTGTACTGCACCGTCCTAACTGTTCTCACCTGACCTCAGAAGCTAAGCAGGGTTAGGTCTAGTTGGTTCTTGGATGGGATGAGTGGACATCTTTGAGAAAAGCACCATTTTCCCATCCAAACCCCAAAACAACAACAACCAAAAACCCCTAATTTCTCCTTATGCTTCTGTGTACAAGTGGGGCTGATCCATATCAGTAGATGATACAGACTGATCTTAACGAGACCTGAGAAGGCAGCACCTTGGTGATGAGTTTAAGGCAGGTTTTTTCCAGACATGTTGAGTGAACTCACGAACCCCTTGACCTTTGTCTTTCAGGCTTCTGGAGAGGAGCATGTTGTGAAGAATTACTTCTACTATTACCTGTTCCGGTTTTCAGCCGCTTTGGGTCAGGAAGTGTTCTACATCACGTTTCTTCCATTCACCCACTGGAATATCGATCCTAATTTGTCCAGAAGATTGGTCACAATATGGGTTGTAAGTATTTTGTCATGATTTCTATTTGTTGTTCACAGGCACATCTAAGGTCTTGAATATTGGTATTCAAGTGTTTTGCACAGGTGGTCTTTCTTTTTTTCAAACCACTTATAGGGGAATTTGCCAGCTGGTCTATTTTAGGTAGTGCATAAACTATAAGGCCATCTTATTTGCAGTAATCAGACCAGCCTGTGACTTCATGTACTTTGATGTTCTCCATCCTATAAGTCAACAAGAATAGAGAAAAGAGATAAGACGAGCAGGGAACAAAGGAGCTTTGTGCCAACCCTGTGGGGATGTGGGGTAAAACCTTCCAAGAGGCCATTTTAGTAAGATTTGATCACAATCTAACTAGAATCTATAGTCTAGAAATTCTAAGCAGTGGGAAGCAATAACTCTTCATACAATTGAAAAATCAAAACATCTAAGGCAGAGTGTCTAGCAATAGGGCAGCAGTTCTCAACCTGTGGGCCGTGACCCCTTTGGGGTAGGGGAGGAGTCAAACAACCGTTTCACAGGGGTCACATATCTGATAACCTTCGTATCAGGTATTTACATTGTGTTTCATAACAGTAGCGAAATTATAGTTATGAAGTAGCAATAAAAAATAATCTGATGGTTGGGGTCACCACATCATGAAGAACTGTATTAAAGGGTTGCAGCATTAGGAAGGTTGAGAACCACTGCTGTAGGTAGTAACATAGTATGACAAGTTCATGTGTACAGTAGGACTCCTTTCTGCTGTTTCCGCAGTACACTAATCTCTTAACCTTGCTTGGGAGAAAGCCCTGGGCGTGGTGTTGTTTGTTGTTGTTGTTGTTGTTGCTTTTGCTTTTGCATGGGCATGTGTGTGTGTGTGCATATATCTTTTCATGCTCACATGCATGGGTGCATGTGTATGAAGACAGAGATTTTCCCCCTCAGTCACTCTACTTTTCTATATGTGTGTGTGTGTGTGTGCAACGTCCTGCGTGTACACACTCAAGCATGTGGGGTGTATACATGTGTGTGGATGTGTACAGCTATGTATGTGCCTTTCACTGTAATAGTAGCTTACATATGTTTCTTGAGACAAGGTGCTTTGTATCCTGTTCCTAAGGCTGACCTTGAACTTCTGATCTTCCTGCCTTTGCCTTTCAAGTGCTGGGATTATAGGAATGCACCACCAGTCTTGGCTTTATTCATTCAACATTTTGGATTGATCCCAGGGCCTTGTGCCTCTGTATTAGATGAGCTTCCTTCCCAACCTTGCTTAGAACCAATCTTTTGTTCTACTTTTCTTGAAAAAATGGTATTTTATCCCAGCAGATTTAGACAAGCATTTTTTTAAATGAGCTGAAAAATAACAAATCATTGTTTTCCTTTTCTGTTCCATGTAAGTGTTTTTAAACTTCTTGGGCTCAAAATCATCTTGGATGAAGGGTCAAGAGACTCCATGATTGTGCCATCTGATTAGAATTCCCACAGGGAGAGACAGTTGTGCTCTGGAAGATGAGACAACATCTAAAATGTGATTGTCTGAGTTCTTGGTTTGCCTTTGGATGCAATGATTCACCCTCCCATCCCAAGGTATTTCATGGTATTTATTGATAAGAGTAAGAGATGGGTACACCTATAAGGATCGAAATTGGTGGGATCTAGATATAACAAAAGATGGGAGCCCAGGCTAGCTTTAATAGAGCATGCTGATTCAAAGGTGAATCACAGGTTCATCTTTGAACTTGGTCTTTACCACAGTTATAGATGTATCTCGACAGTACAAGTATTAAAGTGGTTTGTCTTTTGTTTTTTGAGACATCTCATGATGTAGCCTTGGCTGGCCTGAAACCCTGTGTGTAGACCAGGTTGGCCTTGAACTCATAGAGATCTGCTTGCCTCTGCCTTCCTAGTGCCAGGGTTAAAGGAGTGCACCACTGCACCTGACTGCTCAGTAGTACATGTGCTTGCCTGGTATAAACAAGACCCTGGGGTTGCACCCTAGTATTAAGTTAAAAAAAAAAAAAGCATTTGCATGCCTTTTTCTGGATGTTCTCTTTGCTTTATTTATTTACTTTAAATTTTACATCTTTATTTTTTCTTCGTGTTTGTATGTGTTGAAGGTGCTAAAGCATGTGTGTAGAGGTCAGAGGGCAAGCTAAGGGAGCCAATATTCTTCTTCCACCCTGTGGCTCCAGGGGATTGAACTCAGCGTTTCTGCCAGGTGCCTTTACTCGCTGAATCATCTTGCTGGCTCCTTTCTCTGTACTTCAGGCCCAAATGTCATCCCTCCCCCTGTCTTATCCTTTCTGACCTCTTGGCTTCTTTTTAAGCCATTTGGGTTTGAGGTGTCTGTCTTCTGGCACTTAATGTTTCTGGCCTGCAGTTTTCCTGTCCCTAAATAGCTTGCTCAGCAGGGACCAACTTTTGGGAAACCTGGTCCTTGCTGTTGGAATTCTGGTTCAGCTACAACTTGCCTTTGTGGTTTTCCTTGCTCCACCTAGAGGAGCAAGGGAATTTAGTCAGTTCTAAAGAACATGTTATAAAAAATATATCCCTGCTTATCTAACATACATACATTATTCTAAAGTGTGTGTTATCATACCTAAACCATTTCAGTTTTTTTTTTCTGATGATATTATAAGCCCTTTGTTGATTCTGGCAGTTTCTAAGCAGGACCTCCTTCTCCCCTAGTAATTCATGGCTTTTGACTATCCCCCTGACCAGAAGCAAGGCATGTTCCAGATGAAGGGAGAGAAAGGTTTGCTCCCACCTCCATCACAGCTTCGAGGTTGGGGCAAAGACTCATGGTCCTAAAAGGAGCACCTAGCTAACATGACCTCAGCTGTGTGTCTGTGATCCCAGCAACACTGGGCCACTCAAACTCACTCAGAGAAGTGGGATGTGTTCTAAGCTTGCGGGGGATCCAGGAGCCACAACCTCAGAGGGCCGATGGCAGGGACTGGTGTGGTTGTCAGGCACAACCGAGTTGTGACTGTTTCCTCTGCCTCCTGCTGTCAGTGGTAAGGTTTCTGTCTTAATTCCAATGTTCAACCTTTCAAGACAGTCGATGCAGCTCATTGTAGAGTTCCATCTCACAAATCCATCCAGCTCTGGCCAGTCCATTAGACTGGCTGTTCATGGGGCAGCTATGGGCTGTGGGCAGGGCGGGGGAGCCCAGTGCTCTGGAACCAGGATCTGGAACTAGAGGGACCAGTCTCATGCAATACAAAGCAGAAATCCTGTTGGAGGCGTGTAGTGATTCTAGCCTGCAGACCCTACTGATGTAAGGGCACAATTAGAGATCTCTGGAGGCTTGTCATGTAGTCACACATGTGCTATGGGCGTGACACTTAAAAGAGACCCCTCTAGTGTTCAGGAAGGAGAAAAAGGGCAAAAGTCTGTTGGAATGACACTGAAGAAGGGAAGTTTTTGTGATGTGATGTACTGTCCTCAGTGATTCCTGTCAGCATTGTGAATCCCCTCAACATCAAAAAATGACTGCCAGCCAAACCTAGTGTTAAATTATTTGTACTTCGCCTGCTGCTGTGTGCAATACAATTGAAGGGGCAGTGTAGCCAAAGCTTAATGACTTGGCAAATGTACACGCTTTTTTTTTTTTTATATTTCCCCTCATAGATGCCACAGCCTGGCAATAAGGAAAACCAGAAAAGCACTATGTTCCTTCCAGGGAACCCTTGGGATCCTGCACTTTCTCAACAAAGGAGCTTAAGATGGAAAGCTGAGGTTACATTCTGGCTTTCTTTCCTCTGCTTGATTACTTACATCCAGCTAGCTGTGTGAGAGTATCGCAGAGCAGATCTAAAGGCCACGTTAAGTCATGGCTGCGAGAGCATGTTAGGGCCCTACTGCTGTAGGGGTCTGGTGCCTTTTTATGAATGGGGGACCTTTCCCCTCCACCCCCCACCCCCTCGTACATCACTACAGGGTTGATAACATATCTAAAGAGATCAGACTGCCACCTGCTTGTCTCACAAAGGAGCACGCCACCTGCTTAGAGAGGTGTGGAAGAGGGCCTGCACCTCACATCCCCTGGCCTGGGGTCAACTTTATAGAGCCAAAGGATGCCTCGAAATGTGATTATCTCCTAATCCTCTGTTTAAACTGCTCCCACCAGTCACTTCAAACGGTTCCCTGGCTTGTTAAATTGGTTCTCACTTGAGATTAATGAGTCTTTAAGCAGAGCCAACAATGGCCAGATTGAAACCCCCTATAACTTACCCGGAATGCAATAGAATTAGGCGTCCAGGATTCTGCCCTGTCCCTCTGAAGTAGAATGTGTAATTTAGCCTTAGTTAAATATTAAGTAAATGTCTTGCCGGGGTTGTTAGACTCAGTATATTGGTTTGGTCTTGACACATAATAGAGAAAAGTATGGGGTTTAGTGTAGGTTAACCATGAAAAACAAAAAAGCCTTAAAACTGACTCATGCGGTAGATAAATACATCTGCCTCTCTGTAATTATCACATTATCTGAAAGTGATCCCCTCCCGTCCCTTTTTGTTATTGGCACACATTCACTGTACATAGTCTTGTGTTTCACAGAGGCATTTTCATGGAAGTACATAATGTACTTTGATCATGCTCCTGCCGTATGCCCCTCCTCTCCCCTTCTCTCCCCTTCTCCCCTTTATTTCCTTCTTCTGTTAGTCCCTTTAACTCCCTTAGAGAATTTCACTTCTACCATCATGGTGTATTTTTATGTGCATGTGCATGTATATGTGTGTGTGTGTGTGTGTGTGTGTGTGTGTGTGTGTTACTTCATATATCTACATAAACTGGCATCCACAAGTGATAAAAAATAAAACCTGCTGACTAGAACTTTCAGGCTTGGTAGTTATTTTAGTTTGGTTTCTACTGCTGTGAAAAGAAGCAAGACCAAAAGCAAGATGGGAAGGAACGGGTTTATTTGGTCTATGGCTTATAGGCCGGGACTCAAAGCAGGAATCTTTGGAGGAACGCTGGTCTCTGGCTTGTTCCTCATAGCCTGCTCAGCCTGCTTTCATATTGCAACAGGGTGACCTGCCAGAGGTGGCACTGCCATGGTGGACTGGGCCTGCCCACATCAATCACTGTTGCCCAATGTGCTCCCACAGACCTGCCCACAGTTCACTCCGATGGAGGTATTTTCTCAATGGAGGTTCCCTCTTTCCAGACACTTCTAGCTTGTGTTGAGTTGACAAAATGTAATCAGGACAATGGTATAAACCTGTAACCCTGGTGCTCAGAGACAATCAGACTGTGCATGTCAAGGACAGCCTAGGCTGTTCAGTAAGGCCCTACAGAGAGATGGGGCAGAGGGAGAAAGAGAAGGGAAGCGGGGAGAGGGGAGGGAGAGGAAGAGAGAATGTGCCCGTGAGATTGAATGGACAACTGGGAGTCATGCTCACCTGCTCCCTATCACTGTCACCCTTAACTATAGTCCTCCATCTCCTAAGCCTGGGGTGACAGACATTTCTGCCCAGCGCTCTCAACTCTCACTTCTGATGTGTCAGTGAACTTATGCATGGGTGGGTAGTTGCCTGGAAGCTCAAATAAGTATAAAGTCAGTTGAAACACAGAGTCCCAGAGGAAGACCATCTTTAAAATTGCCGTTAGACTAGCTCTGCGTGGGGATGTAGAGCATATGCCTGACCACATTGGAGTGTAGCATTGCCCATCTCTTTATTTAGTTTCACTCTGGTTACCGATGCTCTGTCAAGAAAACTAAAGCTGAATACGTTGGCTCCCCTTCATAAGCCTAGTGCTCAGGAGGCTGAGGCAAGAGGGTTGCTATGAGTTTGGGGCCAGCCTGGTCTATAGAGTAAGACCCTGTCTCAAAAAGAAGACAATAAAACAAGTAGCTGTTGCCAAATCATATTCAGACTGCTGGTGTCAAGAACCATCAGCTCCAAACTCAAGAATGTCACACATAGGTGACACCTGTTGCCATGCCAACTACATACCTTCCCAGAGTCCACTTCCCACACTTACGTCACAGCCTAAATAAAAGACAGACCCTTCCCCACTTTTGCCCCCTTTTCCTTTTGTCATTCTCTCTTTCCCCTCTTTGTCTCCAACAAGCCTCTGCTACGCAGAACTTCGTTGGCCTGGTATGGTATGTCCAGACCCGAGTCGATATGGTATAATGTCAGGAATCCTGTTTCTTTTTTATACCATGGCTCTATCATCTACCTACAGTTGGTACATCTGCCCTCAGTATCTTTATAAACACACTGTTCTGGGATGGCTTTTCCCTAGAATCTATTCTGCCTATTCGTAAACCAAAAGGAAGAAACATAATTAGTCAATAGGCAAGGGGAAAAAAATCACTTTTCTTTTCTTTTTTCTTTTTTATTTACATGTAAATTTCTCCATTCCCAGTTTCCCCTCCAAAAAACAAAGAAACAAACAAAAACAACAAAAACAAACCCCTGTTGCCTCCCCTTTCCCCATGCCTGCCACCCCACCCTCTCCCACTTTCTGGCCCTGGCATTCCCCTACACTGGGGCACAGAACCTTCACAGGGCCGAGGTCCTCTCCTCCTATTGATGATCGATTTTGCAATCCTCTACTATACACATGCTGCCAGAACAATCAGACCCCTCCATGTGCAGTCTTTGGTTGGTGGTTGAGACCCTGGGAGCTCTGAGGGTACTAGTCAGTTCATATTGTTGTTCGTCCTAAGGGGCTGCAAACCCCTCAGCTCCATTGGTCCCACTTTTATTTTCAAATAAAAATGTCAACTCTTTCTTAGGACAAACAAAAATCAAGCAAACAAAAACCTCAGCTGAGGTTGGTGGTGCATTCCCATACTCCTATTCACCTGGAAAATGGAGGTAGAAGGATCAGGGTTCAAGGCCAAAATCTACCAAGACAAACAGAATCAACAAAAATAAAAACCAGCTTTAAAATTTCAACAGTTTCTTTCTAAAGCTATATGTTTAAGGGGAGACGGTTCCCTCGGGGGCTTTTTTTATAGAGCACCCACTCTGTGCCAAGTATTGTGTATACCCAGAGCCCCATTTTACAAAGAAAACTGACACACAGGAGATACAGCTGCTAAGTACAGGCAGTTGTGAACACGTCAAGTCTTCCATCCAGTGGCTCCTATCCATTTCAGTATGTCACTTCAAATGGTTGCTACATCAACTCAGAAAAATCTCTTTACAGTTTGGTTAGAAAGGCTCCACTTCCATCCCAGATCCCCGGTGTGTTCTGTAGCCACAGGACACAAGCTGCTTTCCGCCCTTTGTGCTCTGCTTTCCTGTGATGTCTCATCCTCACCCCCACCTGCAGACTGCATGTCCCAGATTTTTTTTTTTAAACAGCCCTGTTGAAAGACTGGAGCAGCCCTGGAATCTGAAGGACAGCGAAGGTGAGGGGCTTTGGTACTGTGGTTTCTGAATTAGAGGGAAGGCTGCCTGCTAATCTTCGGTCCAGCTTTCAGTTCCTTATCCTAATTTGCAAAGCAACCAAGTGGAAAAGACTGCCTAAGGCCAAGAATGGGCCCTTTTGTCCTTTCAAGGAGGTGGGGCTTTGATCTGTAGGGGACTGGGCATTTTCTCCTAAAGGTAGGCCTACTACCAAGCATCTAGCCTCTGGGTACCTTCATCTTTCTGTATTCTTGGCCACATGGAGAGATGAGAGTGCTGAAGTCCCACATTGGTGCTGCTGTAGTATGAGATGAGGGATGAAGCTTTTATGCTTAAATGTTCTGTCTGGTCATAGCTGAGAGGCTCTACTTCATATTGGCCTCTGGAATTTTCTGGAACCTCTAGGCCTGGCCATCCCTGTGAACCTAATGGCTGTCCTCTGTGATTTCTTCTGTCCTTTCACTGTGCAGGATAGACTTCCCCAGAGGCCTTCTGTCCCCTGGGAAACAGCAGAGGACCCTTCAGTAAGAGCACCCTTCCACAGGGTATCTTCACGGTGCATCTGCTCCCAGACCCTGGCCTAGTCTTTTTGCTCTGCCAGCCTCTGTAACTATACACAGTGGCCAGAGGTACTGGGTTCCCTATGGGTCGTAATCCTCAGGAAACAGAGCCTTCCTGACCCTGGCTGCAGGTGTCAGCCTTCGCTCACCAGATAGATCTCCTACGTTCTCTCTTGATGTCCAAAGCCCCAGCCACAGCTTGAGCTGAATCCAACTCACGTGTTCTTAATCCATTCTCCTTGAGACAGAAGGCAAAGCCTTGACTAACTGCTTGTGAATAAATAATACCACAAAACGTGTCAGGCTCAGCCACCTTGAAGGTATGTGGCCCAGTGGGACTCTTCCTCAACCAGACTACATGCCAGTGTCCAAGACAAGAAGAGCTCTCCCCGCAGTGAGAGCTGTCTCTCAGGAGTCCTGATTGGTGATGGGCAGGGTATGGAGCTATGAAACACCACAGAATGGAGGATAGGTCTGTCACTCTCCTACACCTAAAAGCTTTTGGAACCAAAAGGAGGGAACTATGATTTGAAATCAGAGTGAACTGGTTCTAGACTCTTGAAGTCTCTGTATCCTGCTGTTAACCCCTCTCCTGTGGTTATAATTAAGCATACTTTGGTGGGTTTGTGTGTTTAAAAATGCTCAGTTAATTATGCTTTCCATTCTGTAAGAAATGAGGCACATTGAAAAAAAACATTGAGGGCTGTACATGTAGCTCAGTGATAGAGCACGTGCCTAGCATGGATCAGGTCCTGGGTCCAATATCTAGTAGTGAGGAGTAAGGGAGAAGAGAGGGAGGGAAGGGGAACTTACTGAAAAAAAAAACAAAAAAGCTCTATAAATCCCACCGTATTTGTTGGCTGAGGGTTCTCTACATCTGTCTGTCTTTGCTGAGGGCATAGTATGCAATGTGTAGGCTGCTCTGTGATAAGGGAGTCTATATATAAGTAACAGCAACTCTCCCTTCATGATTTGAGAAGTTAGAATGAGCAGTGGGACTGGAGAAGATTCATCCATACATCCATTCATCAGTCTTGAAAAATGGAGTCTAAGGATAGTTCACGACCCTTCAATATTAGGGGGGTTGGCTTCTAACCCTGGTGCCAGTCACGACCCTTCAGAATTAGGGGGGTTGTTACTTGCCCTGTGGTTTGTGTGGCATGCATTGTGTATATAAAGCCAGATGAGAGGCCTCGTGGAGATGGAGCCTGGCCAGGGTGAGCTAGTAACTGTCTCAGCTTTGTAGCTGATTGTAGTAATAACTAGCCAAACAGCATTTGAACTGGGACCTCAGCTTGACCGATTATAAAATGTGTGTCCAACACCATGCCCACGGGACTCTTTGCTCTCTGGTAGCTTTATGATTGTACAAATATTGGTGATCGGGCATCTTTGAGAATAATCAGATCTCTTTAATTCTAAGGTCTGGCTTCAATCATGTAGCTACTCTTAAAAAAAAAAAAAAAAAAGCCCCGAGCCTAAGGGAGATGGCTCAGTGGAGTGAGAACTAAAGTTTGAATCCTCAGAACCCACCCAGAACGAGGCAGGCATAGCAGCTCACCTGGCAATCTCAGCTTTCAGAGGCGGAGTCAGGGGATCCGTAGGATAAGCTGGCTAGTTAGACTAGCCATCCATCAAGCTCTGGGTTCAAGCAAGATGCTTCAATATGTATGGAGGAGGATCGAAGAAAGCACCCAGCCTCCCCTCCGCCTCAGCGTGCACACCTTTGAACACATACATGCACATGTGTATACATGCACCTGTGTGCACATACATACACATTGCCCACATACGTACAACGCAAAGACTAAACTTAGAGAATACTTGCCCTGGGTCACCCACGCGTCTTTGTATTGGGTTGGCTTTGCAGCCTTCCCTTGGGCCGCAGATAGTAAGAAGAATTTACAGTAATATACAAGAGACTCTTAGGGGTATGATGGCTGGCTGGCCCTAGCCTAGATCTGAGTCCCTATGAAACATCTGTTCTTATGACCAAGGACAAACAAAGGACAAAGGACAGCAGTTTGGTGAGGGCACACTTGTGGGGGGGGGGCACTGTTATTTCCAAAGGTGATGTGAACAAAAAGCAAGATCACAAGCTTGGCTCTCTGGGATTGGCTGAGGGGAATGTGAGCATATATATCCACTGTTTTCCCTGCTCTGTTCAGATTTAACTGAAAAAAGATGTTGCGTTTTTCTGTTCCTTTTAACATTGAGTTTCTTCCAGCATTCCCAGGCACTGAAATCAGACGCGCGTGTGTGTGTGTGTGTGTGTGTGTGTGTGTGTGTGTGTGTGTGTGTAGGGGAAGGGGCAGTGTTTTGTTCAGTTTGAAAGCGCTCTTCAAACATAACAGCAGTTGGACTCTGTTGGATGGAGAATGGCTTTCTGAAGGACGTCCAGAAACCTCTAGTTTGGAGTTAGTGGGTTGTGAGCAGCAGTAAGCTTGCTTGTTTCATACTCTTGCGGTTGTAAACAAATAAAAGTACCATAAAATGTTAGAGATGATGCGCTGGGGAGCTTTAATCGTCAGCTTGACACAGTCTAGAGTCTCAGCTGAGAGTAGAAGCTTCGATCGAGAAAGTGCCTACATTAGGTTGGTCTGTGAGCATGTCTGTCCAGGAAGTGCCTACATTAGGTTGGTCTGTGAGCATGTCTGTAAGACATCCTCTTGGTTAGTAATTAATGCAGGAGAGTGCAGCTCACTATGGGCTGTTCCGTTCTGCACACAGATCCTGGGCTGCAAATGGCATTCCTCTATGTCTTTTCCTTTCAGACATCTAACTTGGGTCCCTGCCCTGGCTTCCTGAGTGATGATTGTGACTTGGAATTGTCAGATGAAAGGACTGGTTTATCATAGCAATCGAGTGAAACCAGGACTGAGGGTTTCTCTACTAGGCTGCAAGAAAGGATTCAGGCAAAGGAGCATGGTGCATCCTCAATGTAATAAGCTCAACGCTTGATGCCACCCCCCCCCTATAATATGCCTGGTAACTGTGTGAGCGCTTTTCCGACAGGTGTTGTGAGATGGAGAGCGCTTGAGGGGTGCAGAGATGGGTCGGCTGACTATGCTTTGAGGTCTTTTCCCTTCTGAAGACTGGGTTCTGGAATTTAAACCTAGATTTATAATAAGGAAAGAGTTTAGAACGGGTGTCAAAGACGGGTATTTTATGCTCTCCGAAAAGGTATGTTTGACTCTATCTTACAGGGCAACCAGTGGGGTGGAGCTTTGACACCCAAAGGATTAAAGCAAGAAAATCCTGCCAAGATCTGAGTTACACTAAACCCGGTGCCTGTCTTTAAAAACAAAACAAAACAAAGCATCAGTAGCCTCAAATGAGGTGTCGAAGGCTGCACTGGCATGCCCTCTGGCTTTCTCTCGGATGTTAATGTTGAGTGTTTATGAGTTTCTGAGAACTGCGTTTAGGAAATTTTATGTGTGAGCCAGGAAAACATACTAAGGGACGTCTTGGGGTGTATTTCTTTAAAACTGAAACATAAAGAGCCACATGTGCATTAGAACCTGGTCCAGAAAATGTGTGTAAAATAAGCCGGGAGGAAGTGGCGCACGCCTTTGATCCCAGCACTTGGGAGGCAGAGGCAGGCGGATTTCTGAGTTTGAGGCTAGCCTGGTCTACAGAGTGAGTTCCAGGACAGCCAAGGCTTCACAGAGAAACCCTGTCTCAAAAAAAAAAAAAAAAGTGTGTAAAATAAAGTGGAAGAGAAGTTTTGTGAGTGAAATTTTTAGCTGAAAAGCCAATTTGGGTGCTTAGCACCCAAATTAAAACATAGACCATCATAAATACGCCTTGGTGGTCATGTGGACATCTGTCGACCTTTACAATCTGAAATCGATGCATTATTGTCATCGTTATTATTAACTACTGATGCTGGGGATTGAACTCAGGACATTGAATGTGCTAAGCATGCGTCTGCTGCTGCACTGTACCACCGACAGCTACATTGAGATTATTTGCGTTGAAACAGTAAATGTTGATACAAACGAAGCCACCAGCAGAATCATCTTGGAACACATGTCATAGAGCATTTTCCATATCTTGTAGTCTCCTGAATATCTTTCTGTACTTTTGAGGAAGAAAGAGCCATAGAACCATGGGTGTAATGCACTACTTAAAACACAGCGACACTTCGTTCCTAAACTGAGTGGGCACACAGCCACTAGATCTGAAGAGAATTGTAAGAATGCATTGGCCCTTTAAGATGAGCTGTTTCTAGCCCAGTGTCTGGTGCCAGCTCTTCACCTCCACTTTGGAAACAGATGGCTATAAGCAAATTTGAAATAGGTAGGGTAGCATTTCTGTTTCACGAGACAGGATCTGAAGGGCCTGTATAGCATGCCTGTGGAAAGGAGTTTGTGAGCCAAGAGGCAGTAGGTCTTCTTTATAATATAGAAGACTATTTTGGTAATTTCACAAGAGCATTACCCTTTCGAGTATACTCATCAGGACATTTAGCTTTTGACCTGTACACACTAACACTTTGAAGCAACTGAGGATGGTACACAAAGATCGCCCAGAGTCCTCCCACGCCTCCCCTCCTGCCGGCATTATCCTACAGTGAGCCTAGAAGAAATGTCTGTGACAGAAGAAAGCTGCATGCTTTGATTCCACCCGTCCCTGCTTCACGGATGCTCAAGGCTCTTTTCCAGAACTTACCTTGAATGACTTCTACCAAAACATGTTCTTTCCTTTTAAAGGTTAAACACAGCAAAACATTTTTTTTTTTAAAATAGTTTTCACTGTACATCTCAGGTTAGTCTTAAACTCAGGATCTGCCTAGCTCCACCTACCAAATGCTAGTATTGTAGGTGTACACCACAGCACCAGACCTTGTGGTCCCTGCTGGAGTAGACGTCTATAGCTTACTGCGAGAGTCCTTCTGTCTGAGGTTCCTCACCTAAATCCTCCCTTATTTATGTTTGCCAATGATACTGCAAAGCTAAGCCTCACCCGGTGTAGTTTTCCCTGTCAAGAATCATTTGGGGCCAAAGTTATTTTGTGGCTTGTTCTCATTACACAGTCCATAGTCCTCGGGCATTGTGAATGGTGTCTCAGCAAAGCCTCTGCAATCTCTCTCCGGCAGAGCCGCACACTAATAATGGAGCCCCGTTACTTCTAGGCTAGTAGTTAATAGACTACATAGGAAGGTGAAGTAGACATGTTAAGATCATTGCCCGAGTCAGAGTGGCTCTCTGACTTCACTGTTGCAGACTCCTAAGCATTAGTCAGAATGATAATCAAACATAATGGCAAAAGCTCCTCCCACACAAAATAGTGGTCCCGTCTGTCTTTCCTCCTAACGTGTTTCTGGACTTCCTTTTCCAGCTATCACTGGAGCTGCCCGGTACCTCCTCAGTGTCCGAACAGCCTCCCGCTTAGCTTCCGTCCTCCTAACAGCTCATAGACAGTATTAGTTGTGAGAAGTACTGTCACCTAGAAATACGTGGAAATGTAAATTCTCTAAGTGCTACTGATTAACTGCATCAGATAACGATGTACTCCTAGAAGCCACCTGGCTTGTTTGCCTTGCGCTTTACTTCGCCTTCTCCTGTGTGTGTAGGTCTGTGTCTGTGCTAATGCGCAAGTGCACAGAATTACCAAATGGATGTATATGTGTAGACACAGGTAGTTCAGTTGAGGTTATTTATTCATTTGTGCATGTGTGTGTGTGTGTGTGTGTTCGCGCGCACGTAAGCATGTTGAGGTCCAGGGACGATGTAACATCGCTTCTGCCACCTTGTGGGATTTGGGCCATCAGACGCTTGCAAATGCCGCTAGCCTAGTGTTCTCAACCTGTGGGGCACGACCCCTTTGGAGGTTGAGTGACCCTTTCACAAGGGTTGCCTAAGACCATTGGAAAACACAGGTATTTGCATTACAATTCATAAGAGTAGCAAAATTCTAGCAGTAGTTTTGAAGTAGCAATGAAATAATGTTATGGTTGAGATCACCACAACATGAGGAACTGTATTAAAGGGTCAGCGCATTAGGAAGGTTGAGAGCCACTACTCTAGCCTTTCATGAAACCATCTCACCAATGCTGATAGTAAGAAAGTATAGTGACATATATATAGGTAGAGAGATGAGTGACTTGCTCATTTGCATTCCTTCCTGTGTTTGGTAGGTCACAAAGAGCAAGACTTTTAATCTAAAATGACTGAATGACCTCTCAGAGCACAGTGAGCTGAAACAGAGGGAGTCGTGAAACAAACCTAACGAGCTTGCAGTTTTCCTGGCCACTGTCTGTGTCTTTTTTTTTTTAAACATTCATTTATTCCTGTATATGTACATGTGTACATGCATGTGCACCATATCATTCAAGGTCAGAGGACGACTTGTGGGACCCCATTCTCTCCTTCCGTCATGTGGGGCCTACGGATGGGACAGAGGTCATTGAGCTGCCAGCGAGAGCCCTTACCCCTGAGCCAGCCTTTACCCCTGAGCCAGCTTCCTAGCCTGAGGCTACATGTCTTTAGGCCTCCTACTGATGTTTTCTACATCAGTGGCTAACATGCAATTCTCTAAGGAACCAGGGTTGTGCATTTGATCATCTAGTAAAGATTTTGTCTGTACTATACAGTAGCAATGTTATACTCCAGAGAGTTCTCGAAACACTTCTTCAGTTGAGGCCAGGATCATTTTTATTCCTAACTGCAGTACTTGCCTGCTGGGAATCAGATGCAGGATTTCATCCCTGCTAGGCTAACCTTCTACCACTGGGCCACTCCCGGTCCCATCTAGGGCTTCCTCCAGTTACTCTCTTGTACTTGAAGTCCCTCCTTCTCACAGAATCTACTCCAAGTGCAAGGTATGAACTTTTAAACATATTTTAATGTCCTGACTATTTAAAATTACCTCTGAGGCATTTTTCAGTTGAACATCAGCCTGAGTGAAAACCTTTAGTCTTTCCCAAATCTGTCTGCTCTGTTTGTGGAATCACAGAGCCACCGATGATACCCTCAAGCCATCCAAGCGTCTCCATTTGTGTCTAGTCTAATCCATTTGTGTCTATTCTACTCCATGCTTCTTGGCTGGTGTTCCCTCCCTGCCTTCAAACCTCTCCCCATCTCTTGCCTACTGCCCCAGGCCCAACAGAACCATCATCTCTACAAATGCCACTGACCCCCCCGCATCTGCATCCTGCCAGATGGCTCATTACCCTCATTTGAACCTGGCACCTGGCAGGAGCTCAGTTAAGCCCTGGGTTAAATAAATAAAAGTTATTTCTGCAAAGACAATTTAAGAGGCCCAGTGTGAACGACATTGTAAGACCCTGCCTAAAGTAAGAAGTGCGGAAGAGCATAAGATCTCTTTAAATCTATCAAAGAAGATGCACAGGAAACATTTGGGTCCTGTCCCCAAGAGTTGAATCAACCTCTCTCTCTCTCTCTCTCTCTCTCTCTCTCTC
>NW_022196896.1:104204465-104209421 GCF_008632895.1 Mastomys coucha
CCCCACCTCTCTCTCTCTCTCTCTCTCTCTCTCTTCTCTTTCTTTCTCTCTGTCTATCTCTCTGTCTCCCTCTCTTTATGACATTGCAAAATTTCAAAACATCTCAAATCTGAAGCATCTATTTTGAATACAAATGATCAGCCCAGAGTAGCTCTATGTATTTCCGAGGTGCTCTAAGATCTTTAAATCAGAGGTGTTATCATCTTCTAAAAAACATCTGCTCTCTGCCAAACTGTTGAAAAGCTGCAGTTTATTAAATTTACTCATCTACTAAAAATTGCACAAAGACCCACCCTGTGCAGTCTGTAATACGAGGTGATGGGAATTAGACGCAGAAAAAAAAAAAAAATTCTGTCGGTGCTCTCATGGGGTCACACGTAGGCAATACAGACAGTGACAAGCAATGGAAGATCCTTGGAGTCATGGCCAGGACATGGTCAGAGCCCCCTCCCCCACTTTAGAAAACTGGGCATTCTGGGCAAGCTTTTAAAACTTAAGCCTTGATAGATGAGAAAAACCCAGCTCTGTGACTATCTAGAGGGGAAAGTCCGAAGACAAGAGAGAGCTCACTACATGGAGAACGCTCAAGGATGATATTCCTAGGTAGAGGAGGGCACTGCTTCCTTCTGGAAGCTTCCAGGGTTCCTATGCTCCAGGTGTGCTTCCCACAGAATTCCCTTTGTCCCTAGGACCAAGCGAAGGTGCGTTACTTTCAGCAGACCTGAGCCCAGTTTTGCCTCAGCCATCAGCATCTCTGAGACCTTGCTGGTTCCTTCCCTCCATGGGTACCTAGCTTTGCAAATCTGTGAAATGAGAAGGTTAAAGAGGTGGTCTCTACTCCAGACCACGATGCTATTAACATTAATGTCTGCACAGGGAAAAGCCACTGAATCCCCAGAGGTGCCATTATTTTATTAGGCCCCTGAGTGCCTAAGGAGAGAGAGCCAGGGACTGTTTGAGAATTTGAGAAAAAAAGAAAAAAAGAAAAGAAAAAAACGAACAAACACAAAATCCAAGGCAGGGCATCTGCTCTGGGTGTGGGATAAGGATAATAAAAGAACTGTATTCCAGACATGGTGGCACACACACCTGCAATTCCAGTACTTCAGGGTAGAGACCGGAGAGTCAGAAGCTCCAGGACATTGCTGGCTTCATAGAGAATTTGAGGCCAGTTTGATCCACATGAAACCCTGACACAGACAGACAAAGAAAGATGGGAGGGGTGACTTGGTAGCTCGATAGGAGAGCCCTCTACTTAGTTCCCATGAAGCCCTGGGATCAGTCTCAAAAGCTGCAAGAAAAATACTAGAGAAAACACTTACTGTGTGTGTGAGCAGGGTTAAGTTCTATGAGGAAAAAAAAAACCCAAAAAGCAAAAGAAATGTGGGCTAGGAGTGAGGTGCACGCCGTGCTAAGATGAGGATCTTTCCTAAGACATGTTCTTTGGTACAGGCTTGACTTATTGTTTATTTGTCACACTAGAACTATTTAAGCTATTCTCAAACGTTTGACATTTGAGCCTGTCCTTTTGCAATGATTCCTGTTCTTGTTTCTTGGGAAACCAATCTTCCCGAGTCTTAAGCATCCTGACAGGCCGACCTTAGTCAGAAAGCAAGATCTCAGGAAGGGTCAGGGCATCTTTCAGTTGGTGTTACCAGTCTTTTAAAATAAAGCATGTGCTGTGATTGAAAGTTGACTTGAATGGCAACCGGCAATGGTTCTGTTCAATCCCTTTCTTCGTTACCATTACATGAACCTCAGCCTTCTAGTGGAATGTGGACACTGGCAGAAGGATGAGAGTGTGTCTGTGTGCCCCAAAGGCAGATTCTTGCAGGCTCAAGTCAAACCTTTCTCATTAAAAAGGGTCGTGGGGAGGTTACTGGCTTGGCTATAGCCCTGTTTGGGAGATGTGAATGGTGTGACCAACAGACCCCCCTAATAGCCTCTCAATAACTAGAGTTAATCACTCACTGGCCAAGTAGGCGAGCAATGCGTTCTAACTCTCCCTGGCTCTGCCTTGCTGCCCTGGCCTCCTTCTTTGCTCCCTGCAGGGAGCAGGCGTCAGGCTGGAGATCTTCCGAGACTTAATGTCCCTTCCTGCTTAAAGACTGACTCTCCAGGAGGGAAGTCATCTCACCCCATGGGAGAAGGGTTTTCTTCTCTACCCTGAGAATCCTTATCAGAAAGACATGCAGCCAAAGAGAGGAGGTAGCCGGGGAGAAAGGGGGAGGGGTGGGGGCGGGATAACAGGCTTTCCCAGCAAACACCTTGGCAGCCAAAAGGAAAACCTTGGGTTTTCAGGGATCCTGTAGGCTAGAGAATGCTTATATTGTTGCTAAAGCTTTTCAGACTCACCGTTATCTTCGTTTTTTTAGACTGTCTTCATTTGGAAGGTGGTGAGTTACTTTGTTTAGGATTGAGCCCTGTAACTTGATGTCTTTGCCCTACCACAGAGTTCTGACACCCCTTCCACAGAACTTAATCAGAGCTGCAGAAATTTGACGGAAAGTCAGAAGAACTGGATGCCAGTTCTCTGGGCTGGAGACCTTGTGCGATTATGTTCTCCCCTTTGGCTTCACTGGAAGGACCTCCGAATCCCTTGGCGGGCAGAAACATGTTGCCACTGGACAGCATTAAGCCACAGGGTCAAGGGCACTGACTAGTCTTTCAGTTAATTGTCTTTAGGGTGCTCATCCTTGAGATACGAGAGCCTCCACTTGAACCCCAGAGGTCATGGAAGAGAGTTTCAAAGTTGAAGAAGACTCAGGAGAGAGGCTGAATCTTAGCCCAGGAACCAGTTTTGTTCTATGGGGTGTACATTCGTGTTCCCAGTTGTGTAGTGATGGAGGAATAACGCGGGGACCGGTGATAACTGTGGATTCTGTCACTTGAAGGTCTCTTTTTACCTTTGAAGGAAGAGATGTGAAGTAGAACCAAGGGAGGAAAACAGTGACAAACAGATGGGGTTTGAGAGCCGTGCTGTTGATTTGAGGATGCCAAGGGAAAAATCACATCTACACCTATAATCCTACCATTCAGGAGGCAGAGGCTAGAGGATCTCAGCAAATTTGAGGCTAGCCATGACTACACAGAGAGTTCCAAGTTAGCCAGAGTTGCACAGTGAGACCCTATCTTAGAAAATCACATCCCTGGTGTCTAGACTGTAGGGCAGTTTTGCTACGCCTAGTTGACACCCACTTCTGACTGTGAATATTGTGCTGACAGTCCAGTGATTGGAAATGAGTTTGAAACTAGCTTTTCCCGGTGTTGGTAACAGTCTATGACATCAGGCAGAGGATGGAAATAGATGTTGGATAAATCACTGGAAAGGAGTCCATTTGGCTGTGCCCCTAGATTGCCCGAGCAGACTCACATCCAGGGTGCCTCCCCCAAACTGCGTCATCTTAAGTGAATTTTCTTCCTTACTTCCTGCAATTATGGACCTCATAACCTTGTTAGGCTTCATATTGAGTTTTTAATCCTCATATGTTCCCTTCGCTCTCCATTTCCGCTCCATCTCTAGCTGCTAATTCAGTTTGTCCATGGGCTGCTCATGACTGAACACCTCATCATGGGCTGACCCTTCCCCCTCATATGTGTGGCTATTTTTTATCATGAGGAGATGTGGCTAGTAACATCCACTTTCTGGACAAAGAATGTGGAGAGAGCCTGAGAGATGATTGCTTCTTGTCTTTAACATTTGGTTCATTGTTCAAATGGAAATGCTAAGATGCTGGAGTTTGCTCTACCAAGCCTCTGAGCACACAGGCTTCCTCAACAGTGTTTCCCTGTTGGAAGTGGTTTTAATCCTGTTGGTTGTAGCAGGAATTGCATGAGCCAGTGCCATCAGTTAAGACTTCCTTCAGAGCAGGCCAGCTAGCTGCTCATAAGAAAAGTAAGTCCCTGAAGCTAGCTCTGTGGATGCCAGTCAGAGCCAGATGGGTGGCTTTGCTATATTCCTCAGGGTCTAATAATTTAGAAATAAATCTTTCTTATTTCTTTGGTGTTGCCATCCCTCAAATCTTTGTTGCCGTCCACTAAGAACGTGGGCTGGTGACAGATAATTCTGAGGTGGCCTCAGCTTCAGCAGCTCAGAACATGGAGAGGCCTTTAAAGAAAAACAAAATAAAACAAACAACAACAAAAAACCACAAACAAACAAAAACAACCCACCTTTTTATAAAAGGAGGTCTGTGACTTTAGCCTAAAGTCAGGCTCTTAGTTGATGGGGTCAGCAAGACTGAGTAGGCCTCTCACCGATGGAGGAGAAGATATTGAAGGACAAGAGAGGGACATAGAGCTGCATCTCTTTTTGTCTTAGTTAACTCAAGATTAGACAACCTTAGAAACTGTCCCAAAATACACCGGTCAGGCAGCCATTTAGTGATATCCATGGTTTCCCCAACTCATTCTTGCCCCATCCCCAGCAAACTTGAGACATTTTACAAAAGCTCAAATGATTTCATCTTGAGAGTAATTTTCTTATTTTGTTAAGGGATTTTGGATGTTGGTGCTTCTGTTGGGAGGAGACCAAGAAAGGGGAGAAAGTCTGTTTTTATGACCATTTTCTTAGAGACAAAGATTTTCTCAGTCTTCACCATGAAACAGAAGTTTCCCTGGGTAGCATTGGAATCTCCTTGGTTTCTGAACTTCAGATAGCAAGTAGCATGATTTCTTGGCTTTTGAAACTCTTTCTTACTATGTGTAAGGCCGGCCAGACATAACTGCCCGTCTAATCACATGAATTTTAATAGGAAAAAAAATCTTTTAAATCTACTAAGCATCAGATTTCAGAAAACAAAAATTTGGCTTACTTTCATTAATTCATTCATATTCTGGGCTTTGTTGTGGGGACTGAGAGATAAAAATATGCATATACTACACACAGTCACATAAAGATGAGTTACCAATGCTTACAGGTATAATTGTAATAATACAATTGTGATTTCTTTTTTT
>NW_022196896.1:104209712-104222618 GCF_008632895.1 Mastomys coucha
GGATCCGAACTCAGGACCTTCAGAAGAGCAGTCAATGCTCTTACCCGCTGAGCCATCTTGCCAGCCCCTACAATTATGATTTTTAACCAATCTACAAGATGATTTTATTTTGTTTTATTAGTTTAAATATACACATTGTAGATTAGTCATATTTCATAAATATAATTAACAGGGAGCTGGGGAGATAGTTAAATAAGTAATGTTCAACAAGCATGAGGATCTGAGCTTGGATTCCCAGCATCTGTATAAAAGCCAAATGTGGGGGTATGTATTGATAACCCCAACATGGAGGTTAAAGACAGGTAGATCCCAGGAGCTTGCTAGCCTCAAGCTTCAGGTTCAGTGAGATACAAAAAGACATTGATCTCTGGCCTCTACAGCTTATGTATAAGCTACTCATACATATACATGTGTGAGCAAACACATATAACATCACACATACACATATACATTACACACATATAACACACGCATCCCACACACATATAAGACAATGGTTCCATGCCTATTTCATCAAACATCTCACCAATGTAAATAATAAAGTTAAAGGAATATTTGCATGAGTTACATGAGGGGAGGAATCTGGGAGAGAGTTGTGAACAGCTGCACTTCGAGAAACACTTGAGAACAGTAAACTTAGAGCTCATGAGACAAACCTCTTCAGCCAGATTGGTAGGAGGCTCATGGGAAAAGACTCCAAGCCACTTAAAACTTTGCCAAGCCAGGCTTGAAAATACATGATAGCTAGTCATTATGCTGTTCTCGGTCCATCATGACCAAGGATAAACGTGGCTACCCGATGGCGAAAGCAGGTAGTCATTATGTGTGCAAAAATCTCTAATAGCCCACAAGATGCACCACCCACAGCGTGTCTCTTTGCCACCCCAGAACTCCCATCTAAATCCCATCAGATTTATCACCCATTTTCCCATGTGCCTACGCACATTTATATGTAAATCCACTTAAAACATGCAAATAGAAGCTAAATATATTCTCATTGCATCTTGGATTTCTCATTTAGCTGTAATTTTGTTTAAATGTTGCGTAATTTGTTTAGCCACCATTCTATCATGCATATTTACAGTTCTCAGGGTTTCCTTGTTGCTTGGGTATTTGCTTATTTGAAAGAGCTATGTGGTTTTATTTTTCCATGTGTTGGATGACTCTTAGGACTGAAGACCCCTCAATGCTGTCTACCCAAGAGAGAGTAAAAGATTGGAACTATTCCTTGGTGGAATAATCGTGGCAGGTATTTGGTAGTTTCTTTCACATCAAGATACATCTTCATCCTTCAACCCCTAATGGCCTCCAGTGAGCTCCAGATGGCTCTAATGCATTAAGAAAGAACTTGGACTATTTAAGGGCCAGTCTCTGTTCTTGGGTACCATATTTGCTCCCGTCTGCCTTCCAGGTGTAGCAGATTTGTCTGGTATTAGGGGGTGACTTATTGTTAAAAGGCAACAGTGTTTGAAAGGTCAAGTTCAGTCCCTCTACACAACTCTCCTGCTGGCCCTGACATGTTTACATGTCAGATTCTACATCAGCTCTTGTCTAGCAAGGGCTTCAAAGTGACATTCCTGCGGTACACACCACATCTATGCGTTATTGATTGGTGTGCCTATAGTGTTTCTCTTCAACATTTCAGCAGCGGATCTGCACTTGATCAAGTGGAGCACTGGGAAGAATGAGCATCATAAGTACATGGGTTCGTTTTTTTGTTTTTGTTTTTTTGGTTTTTTGTTTCCCTTCACCTGCCATTTGTGCTTTGGCCTTATGTATTTTTGTAGAATGTGGGTATGTAACATCTGGCTTTCTGGTTTCTTGTTTGGTGTAAGGTGTTTGCTCAATATCCTTGCTTAGTTAGGTACTTCGAGCTCGAGAATAGTTTTGTTTTGTTTTGTTTTGTTTTTTTCTTTTAGTTTGAAATGACATGTTTCTTCCATTGGCTCACTCACACAAACCCACACACTCATACACACCCCCGTCACACCCATAGTTAAAGGACTCTGCTTTTTTTTTTCTTTTTAATTATTGTTACTAATAAAATTAAATCCAGAAGTATGAACAGACATTCACCATTTGAAGATTTTTCTGAGTGGATGGTAGGCCTCTAGAATGCTCCAAAGAACTGCTTTTTAATTCATTCCCTGAAGCAAAATGAGGGCCTACAGAACAGTGTGTATTCCAGGAGGGATACAAACAAACAAAACAAAACTGAACCCAAGTCAACAGGACCACCAGCTAAGGAAGCCTGGGAAGTTCTGGGCTTGGAGACTCCATGGCTGCAGCAGAGCATAAAGAAGCTCCCACACTGTGGTCCTGAGGAGACTGACTCCTCAGTTGGTGGGTTCTATGTGGTCTGAGTGCTCACCTCTTAGTGCTTTATGGAACGGGGCTCCAGGGGAGGGGTTAAATTCACTGAGGAAATTAATTTAACAATCCCAGTAGCTTGCTTCCAGTGACATCAGGATTCTCAGGCATTGTCAAGAGCAACATTGTCAATTTTGGAACAAGGGAATTCAAGGACACGTAGAAGAGGCCCATTCTGATCTCTGGTTTCTTTCTTCCAGTGTTATTATTTGTACCTGTGCATGTGCAAGCATGATGATGACTTGGTGATGGTGGTGGTGGTGGTGGTGGTGGTAGTGGAGGTGGCTGCGGCAGCAGCAGCAGCAAACAGTAGAATGGAGTCTGGCATGGTGGTGCATCACACCTTTAATCCCGGAACTCAGGAGGCAGAGGCAGGCAGATCTCTGTGAGTTTGAGGCTAACCACAGTGAGTTCCTGGACAGCCAGGGCTATGTAGAGACCCTGTCTCACACCTTCCCCACCCTCCAAAAGAAGCGGGATAGAGGAGCCAGTGAGGTGATTCTCTGAGCAGAAATGCTTTCTGTGCAAGCCTGAGGATCTGAGTTCAGAAGCTTGGCATCTATATAAACAGTTGGGCACAGCAGCACTTGTCTGTAATTCCAGCACTGGGGGTGTGGAGACAGGGCAGTCCCTGGATGCTTGCTGGCCAATAAGTCTAGTCAAATTGATGAACTCTGATTCATTGAGAGACTAATCAAAAACCAGGATGGAAAACAATAGAGGAAGATAGTCAAAACTGAGATCTGGCCTCTCTAGGCACATGCACACATGAGCATACATACCCGTGTGCACTTTTGCACACACACACACACACACACACCAAGAAACAGAATGAGTATAAATTGATGGAAAAGCTGCCCTTCCAGGTTAACTCTCCCTATTCTCTAGTCTCCAACAGCTGCTGAATGATATGACAAAGTCTCAATGTGAGGACACCTGTCACCATTCTGTAACTGTGAATCTCTTAGATGTGATGCCCCCAGGGTAGAGGAGACAGTAGACACTGGGTGTAGCCAGAAGGAAGATGTTAGGGTTTGTTAAGATGTGTCTAGGTGTGCAGGTGTCATTTGAAAATGGCCTCTTGGTTCTCCTTCCAATCCTGCATCTGCTTTGGCTTCTCCCCCCCCCCCCCCCCCCCCCCCGCCCCCTCCTGGTTCCAGGGGCTGGGAGTGCACTATGTGAAGGACAGGCTAGGGTGGCCAGCAAAGGTACGAGTATGTAGCTCTGCTTTCAGAACTCCTGTAGCTGCTTTACTGGTCACAAAGTAGTTTCAAGGGTGTCCTGTTTCCTAAGCAATTCGGATTTTATTTACACTACAGAGAAAAGTAAAGCCCTGCTAAGCAAGGACGAGTTAGACACGACAGAGTTCCCTTTTCAATGGTCATAAAGAGAAGGCTGGCACACTAGGAGAAAGTGTGTCAACTTCTCTCCAAGCTTCTTCGAAATCCAGCGGGTATGTTGGATGCTCATCTATGGTACAAGGATGTGGTTCACGTTGAGAGAGTTGGTCTACTGGTCTGCTGTTGATCTGAGAACCACATCTGTCCACCTGTGCTGCATTCATATTGCAGGCAGAGTAAAGTAACAAAATAGGTTAATAGCCAGAGAGAGGAGAGGGCTCAGTGGGTTGAAGGTCATAAGCATGCTATACTCAAAACGCAGATGAACACATTTGTGTCTTCCCATGATGTCAGTAGTTAAAAGGAAGCAATTTCCTGATAATCCTGCCTTCCTTGGTAATCTAGCCAAGGTGACCACAGGTTCCTTTATCCCAATATTAGTTACTAATATTAAATCATATTACATAGCATAATAAATACACACGGACACATGTCTGAGTTATGGAATTGATGCAAAATGTTAAAGAGGCTGCAGCAGAGTTTGAAAAGTAATTTGATAGAAATGTAGATGAAGCCTGTATTAATAAAAGAAGGACCCCAGGGCTGGAGAGATGGCTCAGCCGTTAAAGGCTAGGCTCACAACCAAAAGAAGGACCCCAAACCAACTGCAGGATAACAGCTGCCTCTGTAAGTCAGACTGCTGTGGAGTCAGGGCAGAGAGTGAGAATGCAGAGTTGAGGCCCACTAAGAGGCAAAAGGGCAGGACTTAGGCCCAAGGCAGACTGGGTATACTGATGGATGGCAGGTTCAGACGCAAAAAGAAGGATGGGCAGAGCCGCAGTTGAGAAGACCAGGAACCAAGTTGAGCTGTTATCTTTGTTGTCTTAGTTAGGGTCTTATTGCTGTGAAGAAACACGATCACAGCTGCTCTTATAAAGGAAAACGTTTAATTGGGACTGGCTTACAGTTTAGAGCATAGTCCATTGTCATCATGGTAGGAAGCATGGAAGCATGCAGGCAGACACGATGCTGGAGAGATAGCTAAGAGTTCTGAATCTGTGGGCAGCAGGAAGTGACTGCCACACTGGGCATGGCTTGAGCATCTGAGACCTCAGAGTCCTCCCCCAGTGACCACTTCTTCCAACAAGATCACACCTCCTGATAATGCCACTCTGTATGGGCAGGGGGTGCATTTTCTTTTAGACCACCACAGGAGTGTTGGGAGTACTCTACATGTTGGTCCCTGGTATCCCACGACAGGTTGGTGTCACATGACAGGTTGGCATCTCTTACCATCATAGGAGTTGATGTTCACCTATTTACGGGGTCAAGTAAGGGAGTTAGTTATACCCTTTCTTCAGTCTCGTGTGTCCAATAAGTTCTTCGGCAAGGTTTCTGTGACATGATTTTAATATGCTCATGTGCCCTCCTCACTTGTCTCCCAGGAAACAGTCATTTATCTGTCTGTGCTGCATGGTTGGTGACAGACAGATGGTACTGTTTGCAGGTGTACCCAGGCACATAGTCATTTACCCTCAAAACTGAAACCAAAAGCTGCTTGTAAATTGGAGTCTCTCAGGGCACTGTACAGCCTGAAAAGCCAGTCTTTCCCACAATATGGAGGAACTTAAAGCAGGGCACACCTGATCACAGTAATAAAATGCTTGATACACATACACAGTGACCTGAGCTCAGTCCTTGGTACCCACATAAAAGCTGGGTGTGGTGCATGCCTCTAACCCTGGTACTGGGGGCTGGGAAGAGACAGGAAGATCTTCTGGGCTTGGTGGCCCACCAGTGTAGGGGAAAATAGTGACCTCCAGGTTTAGTGAGTGTCAAAAAAAAATCCTGTATCAAAAAAATAAAATGAGAGCAATTGAGGAAAATACCTGCTATTGACCTTTGACCTTCACATGTGCACACGTTCCCTCTCCCACGTACCCACTAATGAGTACACTACATAAGCAAAAAGAGATCGCAAGCAAGAAAAGAAGAAATAGAAAAAGGAAGAGAAAGAAAAAGGGTTAATATCTGTCATCATCCCAAACCCTACACAAGCCCTGGCCATCTCAAAGCACCATGCAATGAAGCCCAGCTAGTTTACTGAAGCCATTAGTGATCTGAAATGCTTCCTGCGTCCCCTCCTCCTGGATTTTTGCTTTTATGGCCTTTAGGGCCTTCTCCCTAAGGAACAGGATGGATGGTGGCAGTTAATGAGATCCCTTTAGGAAGGGGAGCCTACAACAATAGAGTGAAGTCCTTTCTTCATGGTGAGCCCTGGTGAGTTAATCATTAGACTCTTCAACTGAGACATCAATGAAGAAGTGGTTGTCTTCTAACTTTAAATTGTCTTTATTTATTTTTTAGATCAGTTTTAGGTTGATAATAAACATAGACAAAAAAATTACAGAGTTGTCCTATGCCCTCTGATCCTGTCAGTAGCATCCCACACAGAGTGATATCTTTCATATAACCAGTAACCCCACATTGACACGTCCTGGTCACCCAAAGTTAACAGCTGACATTAGGCTTCACTCTCTGTGGTTGATATCTCTTGGGTTGTAGCCAGTAGGCAATAACATATGTATCATTGGAATATCAAACAGAATGGTCTCACAGCCATAAACAGACTCTGCTCTGCCACTCATGTTTCCACTTCTCTACCCCCAGCAGCCACTGATGTCTCTACGGTCCTCAAAGTTTAGCTTTTTCCTGAATGTAATATAGATAGAGCCACATTGTGTAGCCTTTTCAGATTGGCTTATTTTACATGGCAATATGTATCTAAAGGGTCTTCTAGGCCTTTCATGACTGGATCACTTATTTGTCTCTATTCTGAATAATAGTCCATTCTTGGAATGTACCACAGTGTATGTAAGTGTATATATAAATACACACACACACACACACACACACACACACACATCTATACACGTATATTCTACTAAAGAACATCTTGTTTGTTCCCAAGTCTGACCATTATGAATAGAGCCTCTACAGATACCCATGTGTAGAGGGCATATATATATGAATATGATATTGTATATGTGTATATTGTAATGTATATATGTATATGTAAAAATTTCCAGCTCACTTGGATAAATCCCTAGTATGATTCCCAGCCTATGATAAGAGTGATCTTACAATTTTGCTTTCCCACTAGTGATGCATGAGTGTGTTTCTTTTACTCTGCATCCTCACCAGCATGTGGTATTGTCAGGTTTCTAGACTTTAGCCACTCGGATATGTATATCACTGTGTTAATGTATAATCAGTGACATAGGATGTTGAACATTTGACATCACAGACCCATCCTTTTTTCTCAATTCTGTCAAACCTACAGGCTCTATTTGTTTTATTCAGTGCTGGGAAACCAAACCCAGGGCACAAGACAAACTCTCTTTCATGGAGCGGGAAGCCCTGCATTAGATCTTGGGATGTTCATCTTAGACCCCTCAGTTGGGCCAGTCCAACTGTTTTCCTCAGAAGGGCAGAAGGGAAAGGCAGGATGAAACAAACGGGAGAGGAGAAAGCAATGTTACCCTGGAGACGGGGACTGTAACAAGCTGGCCACTCATCAAGGAGTACTCACACACACACCAGAAACCAGAGGCAAAAAGGGGGGCGGGGGGGGACTCTGCCCCAGAGCCTCCAAGAGCATGGACCAGTGGACTTGTGATTTCAGACATCTGACCTCCAAGCCCTAGGTGACCATGATCCATTTTCTGTCTCTGCAGTTTCCTAGTCTGGACATTTGTCTGAGTAGAAGCATGCAGTGTGTTTATCTTCTATGTCTAGCTATCTAAACAGCATACCAACACCTTTTAGATCCTAGCTGTATAGTACTTCTACTTTCTTGGTATAGCATTACCGGCTAACACAGCCTACTATACGTGTGTTCTTTTAAGCTCAGTATGCCTTGAATCACTTTAAACTCCATCATTGCTTGGGCATGTCTACATGAGAATACCTCATAGTGTGGCCGAGCCTCTGAACCTGCTCTTTTTTTCTGGGCATCCCTAGTATGCCAAGTGCAGTGCCTAGGACACAGAAGTGTTGTGTAGAAGCCACAGATCCAACAGGCAGCATTTGGCCCAAACAATGAGAAACCCCAGTGAAGCATAAATAAGCCAGGGCCCAGCCTTCCTTCACTTCATACCAATAGGAGCAGCCTTGTTGCTGCTGGTGCCTGTTCAAATTGTATTTTGAAATATACTTAGTATTTACTTGTTCAACAGAGGCTTTAGATCAGAGTACTGCAAGAGGCTTTTTTTTTTTTTGGTTTTTCGAGGCAGGGTTTCTCTGTATAGCCCTGGCTGTCCTGGAACTCACTCTGTAGACCAGGCTGGCCTCGAACTCAGAAATCCGCCTGCCTCTGCCTCCCAAGTGCTGGGATTAAAGGCGTGCACCACCAACGCCCCAACGCCCGGCTGCAAGAGGCTTTTTAACATGGCGGAACACGATCCATGCTAGTGGTACCTGTGGTCATGACTAACCTGCAGAGCATCCATTGCTGCTGAGAACTAGTGGCTAATTCGTCTCATGATGAAAAGCACTGCTACATACCTGGAAAGGTCGGGAGTCATGGTCTAGTAATTTCTTCTGTCTTATTAGTACCGTTTCTCGCTAGTAGTCATTTTCCCAATAGCTATGAATCTACTCAATATTTTTACGTTATTAAAAAGAAAAGGCGGCACAAAACATCTTTCAAATTTCCCTTCACTGTTCACCTGCATTGCATTGGTATCTCTCACCTGGATTCTACATTGTTTTGTTAATTTCTCTCCTTCCAACCATTCCTGAGATTCCCACCCTAGCTGGCTCCTTGGCATCAAAGGGATCTGTTAGACAAACCATGCTTCTGCCAGGATCTGCAAGCAGAATCTCATCTCCAGCCAGTCTTAACCTAGACATCTATCTGTTCCTTACCTTTCAGGAAAACTGGAAGCAACCTTTTCAGACATAGTTGACAGATGTTACAACCAATTTCCTCACTAAGAAAGAGTTCACATAATACTCAGTTACCTCTTTTATATCTAATGAAAATATCCAGGGATGGAGAAGGGTTCAGTGCCTTCAAACTGGTTACTGCTCTTACAAAGAGAGCTTCGGAATTGTTTATCCTTGCCACTGCCTGAGGTGGTTGGTTCCTTTTGTCTTAGTCATTCTGGTGCCTCATTTGTTCAACTCCAAGGGTTCGAGTCTCCCCACTGTCACTTATCTAAGCCTCTGCTCATGCTGTTCTTGTAATTAGACCAGCTCTTTCCCTTCCCTCCTCTGAATTAAGCCATTTTCCCTTCATACTCAGCCCCAGGGTCTTTGGACCTAAGTGTCTTCCTACATGTACTGTTCCAGTCCGCTTTGTGTTACTGTAACAAAATGCCTGAGAAAAGCAACTTAAACCAAAGAAATACTCATTCTGACTCACAGTTTTTGAAAGCTTGAAATTTATAAGCCCTGTTGTTTGGGCCTTGTGGTGGGTGAGGCAACATATGCCCATATGCCTGTAGAGGAAGCTGCAAGCCTCATGGTGGCCTGGAAGCAAAGAGAAAGGAAAAACAAGCTAACGGGCTGCTTAGAGGACCCAGTGAGTCCCATTAGGATCCAAACTAAAGCACACACACACAGAGCTCTGTGGATAACTTCCTGTTGAATGTTTTCTTGTGTTTAACCAGAATCTGTGCAGCCCATTCCCTACTCAAGGCCAAGGAGCTGATACAAGGTTGGCACATCATAGCTTGGCTGTCCTGAGCAGCAGTAGCAGACACAGAGCGTCATACTGTGAGCCAGCCCTTTACCTGTGCCTTAAAGACTTCAGGTCTGTTTTCTCTTGTTTAAAGAGAGCTGCTAATGTATCCATTCTTGTTTGGATTTTTTTAAGTTGGAAACAATGTGTAGGTGTGGCAGTGTTTTTAAAGGACCTGAACAATTGTCCTAATTTTAAACGTCCTTTGAGCATAGGGGAAAATAAAAATGTAGTCAAAGGGACTTGTAAACTTCAAGAAAATTAGAATTGGTTCAAGCCGTTACCCAATCTCTTTTGATGTTACGATTTTTAAGGCTTCCAGACTGTGAGTTTTCAGTATTCTGATGGAACTAGAATTTGTCATTTATGACTGTGACATTTTGTTTACTTTGGTGGTGAGGAAGGGGCAGAGGTGGAGTGTTTTGAGCGGCTTCTGAGAAATTCTTGGTAGTCAGTAGTGCTCAACACTCCCCCAGATAATAGCGGGATGAGGTTTTACAGGTCCCCAGGAGGGAGGTGGAGATGTTAAAAGAGTGTCTCCAGGAGACTCATTCTGGTAATCAGGGATGGTAAAGAGGCTGTGTTTCAAAGTCCATTGGAAATCCTGTCTGTCGCTGAGGCTTTACAGCCTGGGGTTTGTCCTGCTGTGCACGGTAGCCTCTGCAGGGGGCGGGGTGTGTGTGTGTTAACCCAGGCACGGTGCCTCCCTGGGGGATACAATGCCAAATTAACCTGCCACTTGAAGTGTGGAGAGAAAGCATCCTTGTGTGGAAATTCCTGGTAATCAGCTGGCTAGTCCAAATAATTTTGAAATAGTCCTTCATAAGAGTTCCATTCCAAGGCAAGATGACTCCATCCACCAGAAGGGAAGCCCTGGTGACCATAGATACTGTTGCCATAGTTAAGGTGAGAAGGCTCATGACTAAGGCCATTGGCACACTGACCTGTGTAGGAGAGTCTCCTGCCAGAAAGGGGTCCTGGGTTCCTGCATAAAAGGAGAGAGGGAGGAAGACAGGCAGACCACCTCAGGTAGACTGGAGAAAGAGAGGGAGGGAGGAAGAAGAAATGAAAGGGACTGGAGTCAGAGAGTAGAAAAGAAAGGAAAAGAGAGGTGAGACAGGCAAGGAGAAGAAAGGGAAGAAGGGGAGGGAAGGGAAGGGAAAGGAAGAACAGGGTAGGGTGAGGAACAGTAAGTAGGGAAGGGAAAGGGAAGAGAGGGGAGAGGAGGGAAGGCAAGGCAGGAAAGAGGTTCACCTTTGGTGCTACAGTCTGCCAAACCTGGGCCATGAGCTGAGTAGACACACTGCTCTCATACCCAGTTTCATGAGTCATGGGAGGACCATATAAAGCTCTTTGACAAAACAAATGAATCTGTGGTTGACAGCCCCATTCATTCATTTTTGGAGGTGATGAATAGCAAATCTTGATTACTATCGTCTACTTAGAAGAAAAGATTGTGTGGGGGCTGGATATATGGCTCAGTGGTTATGTGCATGTGCCACTCCTGTGGAGAACACGGGTTTGGTTCACACCATCTACAGGGCTGCTCACAACCATCAGTAACTCTAGTTCTAGGGAATCTACACATATATACATGCAAGCAACTCACTCATATACATAAAAATAAATAAGTTAAAAAAATGTTTTCAAAAACTGAGGGAAATTTCTTCATGAAATGTCCTCATAGAGGAAAAATATTTTGAGCAAATTCCAGGTTGGCCTCAGACGGGAGTTTAAAGAATGGTCTCTGAAGACTCCCTACTTGGCTGAGAGCGGCCGGACACACACACAAATGTACTTAAGGATTTGTTAAGGATATGATGAAGAGACTTGGGGTGACTCAGTTGATAAAGTGCTTGCTGTACCGGTATCAAGACCTGAGTCAGCCCTACAAGGCATTCCCAGTGCATGTCAGAACAGAGGGAAAGGCGCCTCCAGGTGGCAGACTGGGAACCGCAGAGAAAAGATATTTAGGGATTCAGTTATCATATGTTTTAGGTTATACTTACCTCAGACCTTTGGCTTTTCAGTTGGTGATGTATATTGGCCAGGTGGCCAAGGACATCCTGAAGTGGCCCCGGCCCTCCTCTCCTCCCGTTGTGAGACTTGAAAAGAAAATAATTGCAGAGTATGGAATGCCATCCACCCATGCCATGGCGGCCACCGCCATTTCCTTCACCCTCTTCATCTCTACCATGGACCGGTACCAGGTAAGGCTGGGGGGAGGCCTTCATATCCCCTGTCACTCACCTCTGACTGTAGAACGAGGGAGCCGAGAGAGGAGCAATTCAGGATTTCTCATAAAACTGCTTTGAGGGACATTAAGATTTATGAGGTAAAAAAAAATGAAGGGGCTCTGAAACCTATAGGGATGTCAAACAGTTTCCTCATAACGTGGGCCTCTAACTTAGCTCCCAAATCGGAGATACATACATACATACATGCCTTTGAGTGGAGGATGGGTCTCCAGAATGGAGAGCATTGTGGGGGCTGCCTGACACTGTCGTCTTCCAGAGGAGATTGTCTGTCTGTTGCCTAGACAGACGGGAATCTCTGCTCTCTGCGCTTGCAAGAGACACAGAAGGTTTACAATCCTTATAAATGATCCTCCAGGGCAAAGATGATCCCACCAAATCCCTCTGCCAGACTCTCCTGGCCTGGGGCAGAATAGCATCAGGTACCCCCAATTACCTTCCAAGGATGACGCTGCCCCCCTGGTTAGGGACCAGCTACTAGGAATGATGGAATGATGCCTCTTTTATTTTAGAATGGTTATACATGACAGGAGATTAATAAATGTTGAAAATAGAAGAATTTCATTTACTATCTGCTTAGATGATAATTATAGTAAGACCTTTTCAAAACTCCATGATTGCTGCAAGGAAGATTTTTTTTTTCCTCCTGCTATTTGAGACACATCACCTTGACTTGGTGTTTAATTTCATAAATGCTACCCACTAGCTCCTGGGAGTTTCAGACTTCCTCGAATCTGCTGGTCTTGTCTAGCTAAATGGGAGCAGCGGGTCACCCTGCTCTTTATTCAAGATATCCCCAGTCGCTCCATATTCCAAGTTAGATAGATGCTTCAGTCAGCCAGCATGGTTGGAAGAGGACCGGACTGGGTCTCCGGTCTACCTCTACAGTATTCTTCCTGGCCACATAAACATAGATCCATTTTCTCACTGGGGACAAGGATGTTTATAAGGAATGTATCCAACTGGCTACAACCACTGAGCTGTAACTTGTTGAAATGCCCTGCCAGGACCCCAAAGTATCTGAGGTCCCCAGGACTGCCTTGAGTTTATGCTGACGTTTGCGCTGGGTTTCGCCCATACTCCACTGCCCAGCCAGACACAGCAGGACACAGCGGGCTGGGCCCAGCCGAGTACACAGAGCATCATCAGTACCCAGAGAGATCTGTGAATGTGCTGTCATTGGGGGGTGGGGGGG
>NW_022196896.1:104222702-104234175 GCF_008632895.1 Mastomys coucha
GGGGGGAATCATTAAGGACAGAACATCACAATGGCAGGAGTGTGTGGCGGTGGAAGGTTTTCAGATCCTGATAGACAGGAGGCATAGGACAGACTTCGTTTTTAAAGGCTTGCTTGAGGGACCTCGGTCCACTGGGGGTGGGAGGACACCTCCTAATGTTTACATCATCAATGTTTACAGCAAATAGTGCTAGATTACAATGACCAAAGAGTCACCTGTTGGGGCATTTCATGTTAAACCCAAAATACATCCTTATTTCCCAAATCAAATGCCATTTTAACGTCCTGTGAAGAGAAGATGGCTGTTGGAAGAGAACAATAGCACTTGAAGCACTCACTTTAAAATATTTCCTGCTCCCTCTGCTTCCATGAGTGCAATCATCCCTTCATTCTCTTACTTTTAGGCCACCATCTTGCCTAGAAATCCAAACGCTCCCAATAAAGCTATCCAATTAAGATGTCCTTTATGGCTGGTAATGGTGTGGTAGCACCCCTAAGGTCTGATCCGAAGTATGGTTTCTTTCCTACTTACAGCCTTTTGTGATGAATACACGTAGCTACTGAGTTTATTTACTTACAAACAGCTCTAAATGTGGATTTGCTAATTTATTTGTGCATCGGAGAGAATATCTGGCTGCAGGAGTGTGTTCACTTTAAATCCCTTCTGATGAGAATCTGAGGCTAGGTCGGTGAAAGATCTTTAAAGAGAAACTGCCAGTTGTGGTACTGTAATCCCAGCACTCCGGAGACTGAGATAGGATGATCACACATTTAAGGCAAGCCTGGGCTATGTAGTAAGATCTTGTCCTGAAATAAAATATGTTTTTTTTTAAAAGAGAATATTTTCAACCGTGTCACTGAACTCAGTGTTTACCTGGGGAGACCAGAAGGATAATGGGTTCTGGTTCTGACTGAGCCACTGGCTTTGTGGCTTTGTGTACATCTCTCTGGCTCCTGTTGTAAGGAGCAAAACGTGACGACAGAGAGCATCCTGAGTTAAAGTCAATGTGGCCATGACTTACTAGCACGGCTAAAGGCATCATCCTTTTTAAAACAGCACTGATTACAGACCTAGAACTGTATTTCTAGGCAGTTCCTCCTTACCTGTCCCTCATTTTTAAGATGTTTTCAGATGATTAGATTGCTGGTCTGTCTAGGGAATATAAGATTCAGGCTGGCAATTGTTTCCAATGAATCCCATTCCCGACACCGATATCAGATCAGATAAGTCCGACAATTAGGGTGGTGCAAGCCTGGAGCCTTGGCTACTCAAGAGGATGAGACAAGAAAATCACAAGTTCAAGCCCACTGCCAGCAACTTAGAGTCTGCCTCATAGTGAAAAAAAAAAAATCAAGTAAAGGGGCTAGTGGTAGAATGCCTACTTAGCTCTAAATTCACACACAAAGACACACACACAGAAAGTAGCGTATTCACTTGAACATGGTCTAATGTCCGTATTTCTCTCCTCTGCAGTACCCTTTCATTTTAGGCCTGACAATGGCTGTGGCGTTCTCTACGCTGGTGTGTCTCAGCAGACTCTACACGGGGATGCACACGGTCCTGGTAAGGCTGTGGGGGGCATTGGCTGAATGTGACTGAGGAGCATTTGGTCTGAGCATTCCGGTGCTCCTTATGCTGCTGCTTAAGCTTGGCTCCTTGGAGTGTACCTGGAATCCCAGCCGCTCAGGAGTCTGAGCCAGGGGGATCGAGAGGTCTATGCAACGCAAGAAGACTATCCCAAACTACAAAAGTAAACAGAGGGCTGGAGACTGTGGTGTCCTGCTGGTTTTGTTGAATGAGGCACTGTGGGAATATAGACATGACAGACTCTGAAGAATTGGCAGACACCCCTACAGAAGAGCTGGGAGCAGGCAAGTTCTGCCCACTCTGATGAAAGGCACCTGCTCCACTCAGCACATTTATCTGGTATCCCACCCAGGAGGAGGAGGAGGAGGAGGAGGAGAAATCAGTCTCGGTGGGAGGTCTCTGTAGGGAACAGTTTCACAAAGGTGGGTGTGTGGTTGCTTGGTTTTGTACACATTGTCAACATCAGCGGAAGGCTTTCTCCTATTACCATGGGTCTCAGGCATTGTGGTCCTGACTTGGCTGTACCAGTGTCGTCAACAACACACATCCACCCAGTGCTTCATTGGCTCCTTACTCAGAACTTACGTTTCTCCCCACAGAAGTGGCTCGGTAACAAAGCCCTTGTCTTCCATGTTCAAGGCACTTGGTTCAGTTCTTGGCACTACAAAATCAATCAGTCAATCAATCTATCCATCAATTATGGAAAGTCTCAGAATGGGTGGGGAGGAAGGGAAAGGAAAGGGAGAAAGGAAAACAAATATTAAGATAAAGCCAGACATGGCAGGACACTGTACTCTCAGTACTTTGGGGATGGAGGCAGAAGCTTGAAATTAGCCTTTGGTACATAGTGAGTTCCAGGACAACATGGGGTGTGTGAGGTTCTATTTTAAGGCAAAAACGTATTAGAGTAGTGAAAATAAAGTGAAATGCATTGGTTGTCACTGTGACAGAGTATCTTTCTGGAACAAGAGAAAACAGTTCTGTTATCTCATGACTTGAGAGAGAGCAGTCCATCATGGTAGAAGAGGCATGGCGGGATTTATGGAGGCAGGAATTGGACCCAACACCTCACCCCAGCAAACGAGGAGTCAGAGAGAGGCTGGGCAAGGAGCAGGCTCTGACTACAACCTTCACGACTGTCACTTCAGCAACCCATTTCACGCAGCCAGACCCCATCCTCTAAGAGGTCTCACAGCTTTGGAAAATAGTGCTGTGTGGAACACTCCACTATGAGGAGTCCAAGTGTTCAAACCCAAGAGCCTGTGAGGGACATTCCACACTCAAATCATAGACGGAGCTAGACTGACTTCAGAGACTGAAGACAAGCTAAGCGCAGCCAGGGCTTGGGCAGTTTCTTATCACATTGGGTCACTCCTCACACAGCAAACAGGGCCGAGATAGCATCCAAGCTCAAGGATGTGAGAGAATTCACATGTAGGTCCTCACAGACTTGACATGAAATCCTAGGGTTCTCGTTGTCCTTGGATAGTCTGGTGGGTTAGAATCAGAGTTTCCTTTCTTTTTACACTTTTCTGGATTAGAGCTGGTGGTGGAATCATAGAGCAGCATATTCATTTAGAAGTTGGCCCATCCTCTTACCATATTACCAACAATTAGTATGGTTAAAAAAGTCCTTGAGTGTTCAGGGTGTAACATAGCATCCAGCCAGGTTGTCGCAGAGCATAGAGCTGGTGATGGTTTGCCACGGGGATACCATTTCTCATTCCACCCTGTACTAGAACCATGTCTTTAAAAAGAAATGGGCCTTTGACAGCAGTATTCATCTCAGCTGTGAAACCACAAGAGACAGCAGCAAAAGGCCTTGTCAGGGAAGGCCATCTGCCCAGAACTTCTTGAATCTCACCCTGGTGCCAGGGCTGAGTTCGCATGTAACAGCGGAAGGATGGGTCATCATGGGAGAATGCAAACGAGGGAGTGCCAAACGAGAGCAACCAGAAGCCTCACAAGAGGCGGGTAAGGCATCACATTCAGAGTGTATAAGGCTGGGATGAGGCTCAGTTGGAGAAATGCTCACCTAGCATGCACAAAGCCTGTGGTCCCATCACCAGAGTAGAATAAAATCGGGCATGGTGTCATACGGCTGCAATCCCAGCCCTTGGAAGGTTGAAGCGAAAGGATCAAAGTTTAAGGTTATCTTCAGTACATAGCAAGTTTGAGACCATCGTAGGCTACATGAGACAGTGCAGCAGATTCCATAGTAAATAAAATATCTAAGTATAAACGAAGATGTCAACCATATGGTTTCACAGGTATACCTCCCCTAATCCAGGCCCCAAGCAGTTTGATGTTTGAGTGAAAGGGAGCCCAGATCTTAGGAACACCAGAGGCAGTGAAGAGGGTGCTGTTCTACCAACCAAGGCTCGGTCCTCGCTTCTCTGTCCCAGCACATGCTGCATCTGCTGGCTTCTGAGGTGGGGGGCGGGGGGAGCAGAGCATTCTCAATTCGCCACACCACTTCTCCACATGACAAAGACGTTCTCTGCAGATCCCTTCCTAGACCTCAGTGTGGAACTCCACGGGACTCTCCTGGGTGTTTTGGCATTTCTTTTATCTGGTGCTACTTTTTAATTTCCATAGGTTTCCATTTTGGAAAGGAAAAAAAAATCGATCTCAGGTTAAAATTAAAACCAAAGAAAACACAGGAATGCGGAGCTCCAGACACACAGAGAGAAAACACACAAATCTACTCCAGTGAAACACAGTTACATTTTTTTCCCTCTTTCTTTTTTAAGTGGCTTTTGGAGATGGAGAGGCAGATATTTGTGGGAAGATTGATTGGGCCTCTCATTTAGATGCAAGGAGTGGGTTGCAGCCATTCTTCGGGAAGGATGGATGGAGTGAGGGCCCAGGGCAGCTCCTCTCCTCCCTGGTCTTGTTCCACTCTTGGACCTCACTGGCTTTCTCTTACTCAGTTCTGCCCTTGTCCTGCAACCCAACACTGGCTCAGACCCAGAGTGCATCAGGCTGCAGGACCAGAGCCTGGCTCAGGGCACCATGAGTCATGACAGCCTAGTAGCAAAGGGAATGGCTGTTAGCAGAGTGGGGTGGTGATAAATTATAGGTTACTGCAGTTCTGTATTCAGCTCGATAATTTCTGATGGGTGTCGGGCTTGGAACAAGATCTAGGGATATCTTGATCTCTAGGAATGAACCCACCTGCTCTCTTGGGTCTCAGAGTCTACTTAAGGAGGCAGATGTGTGAGCTAGTGAAAACTTGGCACAGATGCTATAATTAGCAAAGGCACAGCTAGCCTGAGCCAACTAAAGATAATGTGGTTTCTTCCCAGGACCCCTTAGAACAATCCACAGGAGGCAGTAGCCCCACCATCACTGCCTGTTTAAATCCCCTAGAAATCTTTTTTGTTGTTGTTCTTTTTTGTTGTTGTTGTTGTTGTCTATAGTTTCATACCCATGTATAATACATTTTAGTTGTTTTCACCTCCCTTCCCCTCTCACTCCCTCTAACTGAAACCTTCTCCCTGAGAAGTCTCCCCTTTACTTTCATGTCTTCTTCATGTGTGGCTCTCTGAATTCAGTTAGAGCTGTGCGGTGGTTTGAATACACTTGGCCCAGAGAGTGGCACTATTAAGAGGTGTGGCTCTGTTGGAGTAGGTGTGGCCTTGTTGGAGGAAGTGCGTCACTGTGGGTGTGGGCTTTAAGACCCTCATCCTAGCTGCCTGGAAGCTAGTCTTCTGTTTGCCTTCAGAACAAGATGTAGAACTCTCAGCTCCTCCTGTACCATGCCTGCCTAGATGCTGCCATGCTCCTGCCTTGATGATTATAGACTGAATCTCTGAACCTGTATACCAGCCCCAATTAAATGTTATCCTCATATGAGCCGCCTTGGTCATGGTGTCTGTTCACAGCAGTAAAGCCCTAACTAAGGCGAACTGCTTCTCCAAGGTAGAAGGCTATTTATGGGAGCACTGGACAACTTATCAGTAGCTACCCAACTGAAGAAAATGACTCCTGCTCCACCAACAACCATTAACAGCCAGTAATCCCTCAGGAGGTGTGGGACCATTTAGATCCCTCCATAATCCCATGGAAATCTTAAAAATACCTCTTGACATATCTGTATACCCCACAGCTATAGCAGTATTAGTCACAATAGCAAAAGAACAACAAAATTTGGAAGCAACCTGTGTCTGCTGTTGAAAGAAGAGATATTAACAAAATGTAGTGTATTCCTCAGTAAAATGCTATTCAGCCTTATATAAGCAGGAAATTATGATTCGTGCTGTAACGTCAACACCAAAGGTATCATGTTAAGCGAAATAAACCATTAGCAGAAGGACAAATATTGTCAGGTTCCACTTAACTGAAGAACTTGGGGTACTCATTTTAAGTGACAGAAAGTCAAATATAGTTGTTGCCAAGGCTGGGAGTAGAAGGGCATAGGAATTATTCCTTGAATATAGAAGATGGATTTTGCTATAGAAAGAGTTAGAGTGGTATGCTGGGGATGGTTACACAGACATGTCATACTTGACACCATTTTAAATTGGTTAAGATAGTGAAATGTATATGATACTTATCTAAAAAATTAAAATTAAATTAAAAGTTTTATTTGGGGGCTGGGAAGATAGCTTGATGGGTAAAAATGTTTGCCACACAAACGTGATGACCTGAGAAACCCTAGAACCTGGGTAAAGCCTTGTATAGCAATCCAAGAACTTCTGTGGGGAGATGGAGATGGAGACTCCCTGGAAGCCCACAGGCCAGGTAGCCTGGTATAGTTACCCAAAAAGCCAAGAGACTGTCTCAAACAAGATGGAAGGCCAGGACTGATAACAGGTTATCCTCTGACCTGAATATGTGTACCATATACACATAGGTGCACCCTCACACACACACACACACACACACACACACACACTACACCCCTGAACAGCATCAGTTGTAAAGTGGAGGGGTGGGGACAGCTGTGATTCTCTGGGAACATGAATGTGTTGTTGAGGTGGCTCCTGCTTTATATTAATAGTCCTTGGTACATAAAGAAGAATGACTTCTTTTGCTGGACCTCCTTCTTGTCAGGTGTGAACATCTTGCTGTCCAGGACAAGGTTTTGTTGACCAGCCCCAGTTAGATTCCTGGGCAGTCCCACATAAGGCACAGGGAGCTGTAAGCCTGCTTAGCTATGGTACCATCTTTGCCAAAACAGCTTTAGCCCTGTCTTGGAGACGATCCTCCCTATTACCAATGTAGGCAGGGCGCTAGCCCTTCCCTCCCACACCTCTGACATTTGAGTAGTCACCATGAGTCAATTCTGACTCCTACATTTGTTCTCACTCCCACTGACAGGATTTTATTTCTGATTACCTGCTCCATGCACGGAGAAGTTGCTCTCTGATGCACGGTGTACATGATGACACAAACCCATCCTGATTGGGCAGCTATATGATGCCTTTAGGGGCCTTTGGAGATGTCAGCACTGTTATACCAAACATGGAAATAAAACACAGGGCCGCCACTGACAACCTTGACTGGCTGATGGTACCAGTGCCATCCTACCTCTAGGTTCATCAGTCAAGAGAAGATAACGCATCAAGGTTCCCTCCTGCTTAAGGCAGTTTATATTGAGTCTTACATTTCTCCTTTACTATGGTGATACACGATGTAGACTCATTTTTCTCCCTTGGTGTTTAATTTCATGTTCTCTTGGTTTGAAGAATAAATCTCTTATAGTAAGATGGAGGGCAGGGAGGAAGGAATGGGAAGAAAAGGAGAGGAGAGGAGAGGAGATGTCTTGAAGTGTCTAGAGTAGTTCATAGACAACCACTTCACTCAGCTGAACATCAAGGACCAAAAGTAGGTGGCCCTGAGGAAGGTAGCTGTCCTTATAATGTCACTCTCAGTGTGCCCCATCTCTCAGAAGCTCTTGGATCAAAACTTGGACATATGTAGGCGAGATTTGAGTTAGACCAGACACTCCTTTAGCCATGGGATGGGGTCCAAATGCAGAGATGGGATCCTTTGGACTACGAAGGAATGCTCGGGACAGAGACCGTAATGAACCCAGTGAGGTCAAGCATCATCTGATCACCATCCGCCTGCAAATAGCAGGTACCTCTTCAACCCAGTTTAAGCCTAAAGAAAATGCATTGGCTTTCGTAACCACAGGAAAAAGAGGCATCAGTAGCCACTGGGAGAGAGGCCTGACATCCGGGTCTTCCAGAAGCCCCTGCTCTTTCCCTTCCAGCTCATCTCTGCACGGTGGCTTCATGCCATCTGACTGTTGTTTACCCTGAAGTCAGAGCCCGGGAATTCTGGGCTTAGATGGCTTCACTTCCTCTCCTGAAAGGATGCCCGTGATGAGAGTTTCAGGAAACATCTATCTTATTGAACAGTGCCTCCCTCTGCTGCATCACCAAGCCAAGGGCTATCTGTGATTAGGACGGCTGGCCCAGGAGCCAGCCTGGTAAGGCAGAGATAACACTTGGCAGTAGGAGCAGGGTTACAGCCATCATGCCTAAGCAGAGGCAGTCTTCTCAAGTAAAGAACCCTCGGTTATCAGAAGGGGGCAAAGTCCAGTGTGGCATTTTCCTGCTCTGTCAAAGGCTCAGAAAATAAACAAAGGACAGTGTCTATGCTTGTGCAGAAGGCTGGCCTCACTATATTATCAGTGATGCCCCAAATGACGCAAGTGCGCAGGTTTAAGTGACCAGCTTAAACCCACTGAGCAAAGAAGCAGCATCCAGTGTTTCAACAGTAAAACCAGCCCAGCATTGTTGGTGGATCGGCAAACATGAGAACTGTGAACCAGGGGTGGACAGTCCCTTATTTTGACTTGACCAAAGTGCTGCTATTTGAAATTGCCCTCAAACTATTTGATCTGTGAGTAATTATGTAGATATTAGGTTTTATTTGCTTGCTTCTCCCCACCCCACCCCCAAGTAATGTTTTAGTTTTGGTTGGAGTTGGAGGATGTTGAAAAGGACTGTCAAATATTAAATTATCCACAGACCATAGGAGCTGTGTTCTGGCTCTGGTCGACAGGATTCTGGGTGTGTTTTTCAAGTCGTTTGAAACCACTTATAAAAAAAGAAAGAAAGAGCTTACTTTAAAGTGCTTCACTTAATACTAGGAAAGACCCAATTACAGCATAAATCAGATCCCCCAAGCCCGACTCTCCTTTAGACCGTTAGATAATAAGTCTATTTGTGAGATGAAAAAAGGACTTTGGTTGCATTCCTGAGCCTCTGTTACCATGTTGGTAGGCCTGTTATTTTTATCGTTTTGTAAAAATAGAGGATTATTTCTGGTCTCAAAAGTAGTAACTGTTCATGGTACTCCAATCTCTGTTGTTTATGAAGTTTGGGGTTATTTTTTTTTTCTTTCGTTAAGACAAAAACTATATATTCAGTAACCAGGAGATATCCAGTCAGCCATTGTTAGGGACAATGGGAAGGTAAATTGAAGACATTGTATGCTTCTGCATCACAGAAACAAGTTAGCATTTAGCACAATTTCCAGCAAGGGCCACCAGTGGTGTGTAACACTAACAGCAAACACAGACAAACTAAGACTTTTTAATGTTGCTTTTTCATTATTGTTCCCAAAGTCACAAAACTGTGGCACAGTTTTCTGTTCAGTGAATGTAGGATGAGCAGGCTCCTGACAGTGGAAGAAGGAAGGCATGGGCCCAGTGTGGAAGGTTGGGAGTGGGGCTCTCTGACCTCATGACTGGCCGTCAGCTGGGCTCCAGTTAGAGCTGAGACAAACCTCTGAGCTGGGCTCCAGCCAGAGCTGGTCCAAGGCTGCTGAGACAAACCTCTGAGCTGGGCTCCAGCCAGAGCTGGTCCAAGGCTGCTGAGACAAACCTCTGAGGTAACCATTGAGAAGCATGCAGTTTGTGCTTCTTAGGCCCTGCACTACTTATAGGTCATACTGAAAACGTCCCTAGTGTCCACCAAATAAAATGTATAAATTCATGTTCAGGGACAGAGCATGGAATGAACATTTCTGTGTGGTTTGTCTGGTGATTAGGCAAGTCCCAGTTACTGGGAAAGAAATAAGAAGGGATTGGCTGGACTTTTTACAGACCTGGACGCGCAAGCGCGTTTGTTCTCTTATTGAGCACGCCCTTTAGGATCGTATTGTGCTGCAGAGACACTGAAGCAGGAACGTCTCGTGAGCCCGCGGGCCTCTCCAATGGAAGCAGCACCATCCTTGGATTTTGTAAAGTTAACCGTTGAAGAAATTAGCGTTCCTCTCTGGATGGAATTAAAATAAGAAAGGATTCGCTTCTTCAGCTCTCTGGGAAAATCTGTGCACCAGCTTCTGCTGGGGTGCTCCCCCTGGTTGTTGGGGCCACCAGAAAAAAAATGATGAGATGTTTCGTTCACCTGAACTTGCACCCTAAGTCAGTGTTGGTTTGTCACGTCGGAAGGATGAAAGGAAATACAAGCACTGAGGTCGGTTCTTCAACTTACTCCTAAAACCTGAGAGTAAGGCCTATTTCTAAATCACATCCCTTCTAAAAGCAAACTCTCTGTTTTCTGAGCAGAGCCTTGCCATCCTTCCTGCCTCAGTGTGAGCCCTGAAAGGGCTAAGATTACAGGCTGGGATTAGGCCACACCCAGCTTGAGGACAAAATGTCAACACAGTATCCACCACCTCAGAGGTCAGACGCTCTTGAGGAGAATCTCAAATGGCTTGAGGCTTTTTAAAAAATTATTTTTTATTATTTTTTTATTATGTGGTGTGTGTGTGTGTGTGTGTGTAAGGTACCAAAGTCAATGGATCCCTGGTCCTGGAGTTATAGGTAATTCTGAGTCACCCAACATGGGCACCAGGAACTAAACTTGGGTCCTGTGAAAGAAGATTATAGGCAGGCTCTAAACTGCTAATGTGTGTGTGTGTGTGTGTGTGTGTGAGTGAGTGAGTGTGTGTGTGTGTGTGTGTGTGTGTTGCTACATGTGTGAGATGCCTCCAGAGGCCAGAAGAGGGTCTTGTATCCCCTGGAGCTAGAGTTAGAGGTTGTTATGAGCCACCAGACATGAGTCCTGGCATACTAACTTGGGTCTTTTGAAAGAGTATCAAATGCTCTTAACTGCTGGGCCATTTCTCCAGTCTCTCAAATGTTAAAGATCAGCAGTTTAATGCCATGAAGTAAGAAACACAGTATGTCAAGAATAAACTGGTGCAATGGCATGAGCCTTTAATCCTAGGACTTCAGAGACAGAGGCAAGCAAATCTCTGTTAGAGTAGAGGCCAGCCAGGGCTACATAGTGATACTATATCTCAAGGAAAAAAAAAATGAGACATCTTGGTCGGCCTCAGGAGGAAGCTTCCCGTGTTCTTCATGACACCTCAAAAGCCACTTGGAAAGTGGATTAATATAAAGATCAACTAAGCAAAGGCTAGCTTAGCAGAATAGTTAGCAAGAACAGACAGCTCCCCCCAAAAAATGTAAATATTCAGTGAGTATTGTAAGTTCGTTTGCATTTTCAGGAATGCTTTAAAAATAATAAAAGAGGGGCCAGTGAGATGGCTCAGCAGTTAGGAGCCACTGAAGATTGAAGTTCATACTGAATCTGCATCTTGTTCACATCTTGTTAGGAGACCCTGCAGACTGTGGCATAAGGGTGTACTTGGATCTGGGCAGCCTGCAACCCACTAGGCTGTGAATCCTTTGAGGATAACAGTCTTTTTTTCTTTGCTTTTCTTTGCCATCACCTTCGTCCTAGTTCCCACCAGGATTCTTGGCATTGGGCTCCCAGTAAATGATCACTGGATGGCCACCAGGATCAACAGATTACCATCTGTTAATTTATTTTTTTTCCAGTTACTTCTTAGCAGCTTATTGAATCAGACTAGGAACTATTCGGCTCTGGGTCTGAGCTCATCAGATCACCCAGTC
>NW_022196896.1:104234185-104234474 GCF_008632895.1 Mastomys coucha
TCAGTGCTGTTTTGTTTCACTTGTTAGAATAATCTTTATCTTGTAAGAATATAAAACAGAAAGTGTCATATGATAGCAAATACTGTGTCAGCATAGAGACCCATATGTAAATCTCTAAGAGTAGAGGATGGTAGGTTTAGTGACCTTGGAGTGAGGTATAGGGAATAATAATTTTAGCTGTCTGGAAAGACAATTCTCTCTCTTTCTCCCTCCCTCTGTCTTCCCTCTTCCCTCCTCCCTCCCTCCTTCCTCCCTTCCTCTCTTCCATCCTTCTTCCCTCTCCCCACCT
>NW_022196896.1:104234719-104247831 GCF_008632895.1 Mastomys coucha
TCCCTCCCCTCTCCTCCCTCCCTCCTCCCTCCCCTCTCCTCCCTCCCTCCTCCCTCTCCTCTCCACCTTCCTCCACTCCCCACATGCATCTCCACCTCCCCAGCACCAGAGCTGCAGGCACTCATGGCCATGCTTAGCTTTTTACTCAGGTTCTGGGATCTGAGCTTGGGTTCTTGTCCTAGGACAGCAAGTATTTTACCCACTGAGACAGCTCTCCAAAACCAGTTCTTAGGAGGGAAGGATACCTCACAAGAGGTCCTCAGGACATTCAGGTCCATCTCATTTAATCAACAGGATGACAGAGCAAGTGGCAATGGGGGAGGATGTTCCATGCCTTCTTGTGGTCTTGGAACATGATGCCAACAGACCCTGCCACCTGGTCCTTGAATGAGAGTGTGTGAGCCATACCTAGAGATCAATGAGAAGATTGATGTATGTAGGATGAGGTACATGGGGTCTAGTCCTAGAACCCTCGCTTTTGGGGTTCAAGCCAGAAAAAAATTTACAAAACATTCTTATGGATGTGACATATATGGATGTGTCAAATTATACTTGTGCTGCTCAGAAATTTTCTGGCAAAGAATATATACTTTGCTGCATGTAAACATATCCCATGTCAGGAGACAGCATCACCAGCCCAAGTCCTTGCTGCCTTGTCTCTGCATCCCTCCAAAGGCTCCACTGCCTACTTGTTTGACCGTATGGAGTAACAGGGAGCACATTGATGAGTTTTTGCTTTCCCTCAAGCTTGTGAAATCAGCTCCTTACTGCGTGTAGCTTCATGTTCATCCGCAGCGTTCATTATTAGTGGTGCTTTTGAGACCTTGCTATGCCACCCACTCTGGCTTCAAAGGCTTAGGCTCAAGCAGTCCTCCTTGACAGCTGAAACTGCAGGCACGTGCCACCGCGTCCAGCAGAGTTTATTGTTTTATGAAGATGCTCCACTGTTCCTTTATTATTGGTGTACATTTGGGTGTTTCTCAGGGAGACAGTTATAGACAATACGGCTTTGAACTTCTCTTTTACACCCTTTAGTGTAGACAGATGCATTTTATCTGAGTCTGAACACGGAAGGCAGGGTATCCCGTAGGTGTGTGAGTGTCCATCTCTGAGATCGGCCATTGGGTCATGTCAGTTCCTGCTCTCACTGGGAGCTTATGGCAGGTCCCCTTCTCAACTGTCTCCTCCATCTTCGTCATTCCAGTGAGATGTCTCAGTATCTTAATTGATTTTGGTTTCTCTAAATGATAATTTTCAACCCCCTTTATGTGTTTATTGGCTGCTAGATTATCTTTTTCTTTGTGAGATCCCAGTTGTCTTTACCCCTCCCTACTTTAACTAAATCACTTGTCTTTTCCCTGGTATTTATCAATACATTGCTAGATAGATGTATTATTAATTCTCCTCCCCGCCTTGTAGCTTCTTTTTCTCACTCTTTTATTGGCCTTTTTTTCTTTCTTTCTTTTTCTTTTTCTTTTTTTTCTTTTTGATGAGAAGTTTGAAATCTCAGTAGAGCCCAGTTCCTGAATCTTTAGCTGATGATTACAGTTCTATGTCCTAAGATATTTTTTCTGCATACCTCAAATCATGAAGATATTATTTTCTATTATATCTATGAAGATTTAATTATTTTTCTTTGCTTGTTTATATCTCTGCTTCACTTGGAGTTGCTTTTGTGACCTGTATTTTATATGAATGCCCAGTGCACTGTGCGCTTGGGAGTGTTAGCCCTTATGCATGAATGGAAGGATCACCTTCTTAGTGAATCATGTGACTCTTTACACTCTCTCTATATACAAATACACTATGCTCTTCCACCCTGCTCTGTCTGTCTGTATTCTTGCTAAGACTACTGTTCTGTATGTTTATTGGCTACTGGATATCTCTTTCAGATATCTAATATCTGGTAGATATTAGATTCGCCATCTGCAGGTGGTGAAGGCCCTGCAGCCCTCTCCCTTGCTCTTCCGGGCTCTTAGTGTTTGCATATTAATTTTTCACCCAGTGCAGTTGTCATTGTCTCCCCTGCTGGGCTCTTACTGAGATGAAATAAGTGTGTGTATCATATTGAGAGAACTGGCTTCCTGAACTACTGAAGTATTCAGATCTTTGCTTTTTCTTCAGGACCATTATAGATTTCTGGGTGTGGATGTTACACAGCATATATTACATGGTACATCCAATGTGTTGTTGATTTATGGGGTGTCCCATGTCTGCTTGGGGCCTGGGTGGCTCATGGAGGTGGGACGTGGTGGGAGTTTTGACTGCGCTTACCCCACACCAGCTCCTGGCTATGGGAAGCCAAGGGACCCCCGCTCCAGGGGTTGGAGAGCACAGTCTAAGGTCTCTGGGACTGCACAGGGGTAGGAGGGAGGGGGAGGGGGAGTGGTCACTCTCTCAGACTCTTGGGCACCCATTTGCCACTGGGAGCCACAGAAGAGCTGAGAAAGGAGTGGGGGCCCATGGGGTGAATCTCTAGCCCAGGGCTGCAGGGGAAAAGAGGGGAGAGCTCCAGCTGGGTCCCACAGGGAGGAGAGAGTCCTTGGCTTGGTGGCGGCCAGAGGCCTCCTGCAGGAGATTACACGTGGCTCTTTAGACGAAGGCCTGTTCCATTGCTCCCCACCCCGGATCCCGACAAAAAGAGACAGTCCATGGTTTTAAGGCATTTATTGTTGTGGTGGAGAGTGGCGATGAGTAAAACCATACCCCATTCTCTCAGGATGGGCCTGCAGTTAAATACCTTTTGCAGGGAGAAGTGTCTGGGAAGGGGAGTTTACTGGCTAAGACCTTCAGGCCTTTAGGTACCTCATTAAAATGGAGATCTGTCTTGAGGTTATGTGATCTGTGGTCATGTCCTCTACCTGTGGAGGGGCTTGGGGTGTTGCCCTTATGTGAATGAAGGCTTTGGCTTCGTGCCAGGAGCCTAGTGTCCAGGAATGTGGCAAAACGCCTATGTCCCTTGCAGAGTTATCCCCTGCAGGGTCTCCGGGGTTTCCAGCCTAGCTCAACCAGAATCCAGGCTGCCTTTTACAGTCCTGCAATGTGTTTATAAGTATTGCATCTGTTAGCCATTGTTCTGAGTCAGCCATTCTCCACCTGTGGGTCGAGACCCCTTTAAGGGGGCTGAACAACCCTTTCACAGGGGGTAGCATTGTGGGTCACCACAACATGAAGAACTCGATTAAAGGGTTGCAGCATTAGGAAGGTTGAGAACCACTGTTCTCATTGCTCTTATGAGTATTAGCTACCCCACAGGATAATCCACAGCAACCTTGTGAGAGAAGTCCTATTTTTTCCAAGTGATGAGACCTTAAAGAAAGTGACCAGAACTCTCTGTGATTGCGATGTCCAGCCTACAACAGAGGGAGCATGGTCCCATACACGTCTTCCTGACAAACTGTAAAGCAAGATGCCAGGAGTCTGACTTTGAGATGGAGGGAGAACTGCACAGTACTCATTTGGGGAGCTAAACTTTCGCCCACAGACCCAACATCCAGGGCATAAGCCAACATTCCCCAGGAGCATGGAAAAGGGACAATGGCGAACTTCCTTTGCCTCCAGGTGTGAACGGTTGCGACACCGGGGCCGCCAAGAATTCACAGATTTCCCCTTCTACCTTTGTGTGCACAAGTATCAACATATCAGAATTTCACTTTCAAAGATGACATTTTCAGTACGTTCCGAAGCCTTTGTACTCAAGTGTGCTTCACAGAAGAAAGTGGGAGGCCCCGCCATGCTGCACAAACATGGCCCTGTGCTGGCCTCTGTCCTCTGGCAAGTTGCAGTGGACTTGGTCACTCACCAGTGTGCCCCTTGTTCCTCATCGTTGTCTGAGAGTTTGTTAGAAATGCAGTCTCAGCTCCCACTTGGACCCTGCGTCATTGGAAGCTGCATTCGAGAGCTTCCCTGTGGGGTTCTTATGTGAGGTACAGTTTGGAAAGCAGTCCGTACGCATCACATCCCCTGACAAGACAGTGGCAATGCTGATTACACACAACCTGCATGGACCTGTCGGATACGCACATCGCACAGAACATGACTCTGCTCCATTCTCTGGTTACTCAGAGGCCCTGCTGCCCACGCAGGCTCAAGAAAGATCACTTACGGGTCTGACAGTGCCTTCTGTGTCTCCCAGCAGCCTGGCCTTCCCCTGTACCTGCCAATCTCGTGAGCTCCCGAGCAGTTGTCAGAGATGATGATAAAATCTGCCTGCAAACATGTCTGAGCTGCTGTCATAATCCTCTTGGCCTGCCAAGCCCTGCCATTCATCACAGATAGACTGTTCATACGCACGGGAATGTGGGGTGGAGAGTTTGGCGTGGTTAGTGAACAACTGCTGCAACTTCTTAGACTCTGTGGAGCCAAGAGAAACAAGTGATGATTTTCTAAATGGGGCTGGGTATGGGTAAAGTTTATAAACAGACACTACCCCCAATATATTCCTAGTTAATATTGAGAGCATAAAAAGCTATAATAAACCTGATTATATAATTTCCCTAAGAAACTTAATGCCTGTCTTACTTTTTAGCAAAGGAGTACCATTTAAAGGAAACATACTGGGTTGGAGAGGTAAGTCAGAGGGGAAAACACCCTCTGTGTAGAGTGTGGAGGCCTGAGTTTGGATCTCTAGTGCACACAGAAGCCAGGACAGCAGCACACGCCCAATGAGCCCAGGGCTGATGAGGCAGAGAGAACCCCAAAGATTGGCCAGCCAGATGGTCTAGCTGAAGCAGCAAGCTTGGGGTCAGTGAGATACCCTATCTCTAAGGTTAAAGTGAGAGGCCTAGAGAGATGGCACAGCACTCAAGAGTGAGTTCTACCCATGCAGAGAACCTGGATTGGGTTCCCAGAATGCATGTAATGCTGTAGTGCTAGCTGCAGGAACCAACACCCTCTTTGGGTGGTACCCACATGCACACACACACACACACGAATGCACATACACATACACGCACAAATAAATAAGTAATAAAAAGATCATATATGAATAAAAATAGATTCTGTTTGAATCTATTCTATTTGAATATATCCTATTGGAATATACTCAGTCATCAGATAGCTTTACCTATAGCTGTTTCATCTGAATAGCATCAAATTATCATCTACTTACTAGAATATCTTTTTAGCCCTTCCAAATTATGTCTTCCAAATACAAAATTAACAATATACCAAAGGGGTTTTTAAAATAAATGTTTGTTTACTTTTATTCTATGTGTAGAATATTGGCTTGCATGTATGTATGTGCACCATGTCTGTCCCTGGTACTATGGAGGCTTGAAGATAACATCAAGTTTCCAAAACTAGAGTTGCAAATGGTTGACAGCTGCCATGTGGGTGCTGGGAACTGAGCCTGGGTCACCTGCGAGAGCACCCAGTGCTCTGAATAGCTGAGCCATCTCACTAGCGCTAGGTCAAAGACTTCATTCAATTCATTGAATCATGATTTTGTCAGCAAGCTTTAAGGAATGAATAGATCATCTCAGAAGTATAATAAGTACATTATTAAGACTCCTGGGCTATACATTAAATGTGTTCCATATGCTATAGAGTCACAAAGGCAATGCATTCTAATCTTTGGCAGAATAATTTTATTTTTTAAAACAAATTTTCTCTTTTTACAAAAATATATTATTTTCTCACATAATGTATCCTGACTATGGTTTCCCCTCCATTTACTCTTCCCAGCTCTTCCCCTCCTCCCTCCCATCTGGATCCCACCCCCTTTCAGTCTCTCATTAGGAAATAGACAAGTTTCATGAATGGCATAATAATAAATTATGATATAATTAGATAAAAACTAAAACATCAGAATTGGAGAAAACAAAAACAGAAGGAAGACAGCCAAAGAAAAGGCACAAGAAACAGATAGAGACACAGAGACCCACTTGATCACACACTCAGGAATCCCGTAAAAACACTAAACTGGAAGCCATAGTATATATGCAAGGGGCCAGTGGGGTAAAAAAGAGAGAAGAATATATATGTATATTTGTATGTATGTATGTTTATACACATAATATTCTCTTTTTATATGCATATACTTTTATAGCCATAGGTACACAAACATATATATACATACACATCTATATCAGACAATATTTATTAATCATATATATAATATACAAACACACATGTGCACACACACATACAATATATATACAGATAAGCATATATATATATATATATACATACATATATATAAATATATCAGACAGAATTTGGAAAGGCGGAGCCCTGACACGACATTATGAGACAAGGGACCTCTCTAGATACTGTTTAGTTTGCTTGGTGTTGTCTGTCTACTACTGAGCATGCAGCCTACCCTTAAGAGGAGTTTGTTTCCACAGTGAGACTATTTTGGAGAAAACTAAATCTTCATTTGCAAGTGGTTATCAATTGCAGATAGCTTCTGGGTTGGGGATAGGGGCCACGTGTCCACGTTTCCTTTCAGCTCTAGGACCGCATCTAGGGCAGGCCTATGCATGCTGCCTTGGTCTCTGTGAGGTTAGACAAGCTTTGCTCCTGCTGGTTTATTTAAGGGGCCCTGTTTCCTCGGCGTGCTCCATCCCCTCTGGCTCTTAGGCTCTTTCTGCCTCCTCTTGCCCAGGGTTCCCTGAGCCACGTGACAGACAGAGACATCCATCCCATTTAGGGCTGAGTTCTAGGCTCTCTCACTCTCTGCATAGCATTTGCCTGTGAGTCGCTGCACTTGTTACCATCAGCAGCAGGAGGAGGTTTCGGCACCATCAGCACTAGCTGCAGGCAGGTCCTCCTTGTAGATCAAAAAGGTTGTGGCCCTAGCCATCCTTTGGGAGGGTGCAGAGTGCCTTCCTAGTGTGTAGGAGCGAAGGCTCTCTGTAGGCACCAGCCTCGACTTCCCCATGTTCAGTGAGTTGTGTAGGCGCTGTCTTCTGCAGTGATGCCTTGCCATCCATTTGTGGAGAGCAGCCCAGTCTAACAGCCTGGGTTGGCTGGGGGTTCCTGTGTTCCCACTGTTCACCAACTCAATTAGATGTAACCCAATCCCAGTACTGGATGCTTCATTTGGTGACAAGCGATATTCACCTGGGGCTCTGTCTCACCCATTATTTGGCAATTTTGTTCACACTGCCTTCGTATATTAATATATTTTAGGAATCCTACTGGACTAGGTTCCCATACCACACCTCAAATGGCCTCTGATTTTAGCCGTCTCTCCCTGTTTCCCCTCCCCTTCCCCTCTCCTCCCCTCCCCTCCCCATTTGATCCTCTGGGTCCAGTTCCCTCACCCTATGCATCCATAACTATGTATTCCTTCCCCCTTTCCTAGGGAGATCTATCTGTCCCCCTATTTCCTTACTCTGTACCTAACTTCTGTGGTTCTATGGATTGTAACTCGGTTATCATTGACCTAACAGCTAAAAATCTACATATAAGCAAATATATACCGTATTTGTCTTTCTGCACCTGGGTTACCTCACTCAGGATGATTTCTCTAGTTCTATACCCATTTACCTGTGAATTGCATGATTTCATTTTTTTTTTTTAAATGGCCGAGTGCTATTACATCATATAAGTGTACCACATTTTCTTTATCCAGGCAGAATCATTTTCAGTGAACAGAAATCATTTGCCTGTTAGTAAGACAAAACCCAACCAGATCGCTTGTCCCTTCAGGGACGATTCTGAGGACAGCCGTGTGAGAAAGTTTAATGCAATTGGCATTTTCGTTGACCGTCTGTTGAGATAATATGTTCAGTATATTAAATATACTAGATGAATAAGATGAATTTCTTTTTAGACTTCAGTCACAACTAAAAATCATTTTTTTTTTTTTTGAAACAACAGCAAAAACAATGTTTTTGAGACAGGATCCTGCATTGCTCAGCCTAGTCCGCATCCTTGACCCAGTAAACAGTGAGGTGAGCAAAGCTGTCTCTCCTGTGACCTTCAGGTGACCTTTGTCCTTGTGTGACATCAAAGGGAGGCTTTGTCTTACATCCACGTTCTTGAGACAGGATTTCATGTAGCTCAGTCCGGAATCACCACGAACCTTGCGCTGCTTGGTTCTCCTGCCTCCGCTTCCCCAGTGCAGGATTACAGGCCTGGGCGTCACAATCTGCTTAAGCTTTTATTATTTTATTATTTATTTATTTGGGGGAGGGGGAACACTGGCTCCTCTGCCCTGCTCTGTTACATACATTGTAATATTTTAACACACTTACAGAAATCCATTCCTTGTCAAAATTATCAACGTGGTTTCTACTGAATCTTTAAATAGCCTCACTTGGTTCTATAACTCCAGCCCGAGGAAGCTGGTGTCCTCTTTTCTGACCCATGTGGCTCCTTCCCAGCATCCGTGAGTTTTTAAGAGGTCTTTTCGAGCCTCTCCATGTAGCCACAGAGTGCCATGCTTGCTGGTCCTTAGTCCTAAATTTGTAACCATCCTAGGCCAGGTAAAGTGGCATCAAGGACAGCCATGGCTCACAAGGGAGGCAACAGAGCTGCCGAACACTCTCAGATTCCACAACAGCAGATCCTACTGTTCAGGTCTCGGGCCGTGGAGCAAGAGCGTTGCTTGCTTGGCCTCCTGCTTCTGATTTAGCTCTGTTCCTTTTCTTATTTTTATCGCGTGTGTGGTGTTTGCATGGGTGTGGGCACACATGCATGTGGTGCACATGTGCGGTGCACCTGTGTGCGTTCACTGTATGTACAGAGGCAGCATCTCTTGTTGAATCCAGAGCTTCCAGTTCAGCTAACCAAGCCAGTTTGTCTCGGGGAACTCCCTGTTTAGGATTACAGGTAGACCACTATACCCACCTGGCATTTATCTGGGTTCTGGGGATCTGATCCCCAGTACTTAATGAGCCACTGAACTCTGTTTGAGACAGATTCACACTCTGTAGTTCAGGCTGGCCTGGAGTTTGCAATTTCCCCTGCCCCAGGCTCCTGAGTGCTAGGGGTTACAGGCCCAGGCGTGACACCTGGCTTGTCCATAGACATTGATGTATGATGATTGAAAATTAATACTTTTGAACATATATATTAATTACATAACATGCTGGTTTCTCTCTGAAATCACTAATATGCATATTCATGAGTACCATGGCCTCCCGCTTGCCTAGGCCTTTACTGAAGCCTATCTTCATTATTCTGAGAAATCAAATTAAACCTATGCTAGCACAGGAAAGCATACTCCAAGATGTTCAGGAGGAGATGCTGACAGCAGCGGCTACCCTTGTTAACCCTGGAGGGAAGGCCAGGTCTGGCTTGGGTCATTGTCAGTGTCTTGGCATTAAGAGCAGTCTGTACATCTTGGCTTTGCTTGGGTTCCTGGCTTCAGCTCACTCTGTAAGGCCCTTCGTGTTCTCAGCAGGGGATCTGGCAGAGGGGAAGATGCCTGTGCCAGAGTTCCTCAGCCTACATGCCTAAATGGGCCAGGGACCTGAAAGCATTCCTTGCGAAACTGAACGAGTGTCTGGCTCTGCCCCTCTTTCTAGCCAGACAACCTGGGCAGTCCTAACCTATCAATAGTGTTCTTCAGGGGAGGATGCTGGGAGATAGGATAAAAATTTGTCCCAGTAAACCACACATGGGAAAGGAATGGAAGGTCAGAACTCACCAATGTAGACAGAGGGTAAGGGCACACTGTAGAACTTTCCAGAGATGTTCACCAAAGCTCAACAAGTCCTTTCTGTTCGGCTAATGATAAGAATGCACAGCGTCACGTGTTAACAGACATCGTCACTAAACTCTGCCCTGGCGTTCGTTTCCCTGGAGGAGTCCTCTTTCGCTTTCAGGTTATGGTTTTATGTTATTCCCTTCTACGTGTGGCAGAAAGCTTTCAATGCTTGGCTTTCTGCATCTGGCTTATCTTGCTCCATGCAGTGACATGGACTCCCATCTATTGCCCTGAAGTTATTCCTTTCTGCCTTTTGGCTGGATGACCCTCCACTGTGTACACGTAACACATCATCTTTATCCATGCATCCGTTGGTAGACACGGAGGCTGATTCCATGGTGTGGCTATCGTGAAGAGCCTAATGGCATGTTTGTTAATATAAAATCACCACACTGGGCATAGCAATGTATGCAGTCAGGCTAGCACTCTGTAGGCAGAGTCAGGAGGATTAGGAGTTCAAAGTCATCTCTGGCTACCTTCAGAAAACCATGTTTCTAAATAAATAAATACGATACTGATAGAAAAAAGGCAAAAGTATTAACTGTCTAAAATTCAGGAAAATATGGCAGTGAGTCAGTAGAGCTTATGGAAGATAGAAATCATCTGTAATATTCCCATTCAGAAAGCACATTTTATTTCCTTTTGGTAGCTCATCCATGCATGAGTGTGTGTGTGCGTATGCGTGTGTATACTTAAGATTAGACTTGTATTATTTTCATTACAGCTTACTTACTGCTAACTTTGAAGGCATGGGGAGGGACGTGAGATTTCCAGACATGTGTCTTTTCAAATGGAAAATCTTCATCCTCCATTATTAAATAAGGAAGCGGGCGTGCTTCCTCATCTCATTTTTTTTCCGTGTGAGCCGCAGGACATGTTCAGCTCATGCCTTTGCAGTCTCGCTGTGATGTGATGCTTGCCCCTTTCTTTAGGCTAATTTTCCTTGCTTGCATTTGGAGCACGTTTCCTTTGGTCTTAGTTGCATGAATTGAAATAGCCCAAGTCCTGTTTTCAAGTGTAAACCAATCCTTCCTTCCTTCCTGAGACCAAGTCTCCTGTATTCTAAGCTGTCATCGGACTTACCGATGGCTGGAGATGACCTTGAACTTTTGACCTGCCTCCTGTCTCCGATGCCCTGAGTTCTGGGATACCAGGTACATGGCACTGTGTCCTCATTGATTACACGCTGATGCTGATGCTGATGCTGGGGGTTCCTGCATGTTAGGCAAGCACCCCACCAACTGAGCTATCTCCCTGGCCCCGAGGGGATAGGAACTTTTCGTGAACAATTTTACTCTCTTCATTTTCTTCCAATTCCTTGAGTAGAATCATAGGTCTGAGTGTTTTATGTAATGTTGCATGCTTTGTAGTTTAATTATCTTCATCTCTGGAAACATTTTTGAAGATTTTTGTTTTTGCTGGGGTTTCATTTGTTTGTTTGTTTTCTTTGTTTTGTTTTGGGACCAGTGCTAGGGCTAGCCTGAGCTACAGAATCAGATCTTGTCTCAAGAAAAGTTATTTGAAAATAAAACTTAGAGCATTTACAGTTCTTCTATTTAGAAGTATTTACAAAATAATTTTGTTATAAGAAATTTACAGTCCCCAACTTGGAAATCTCACTAGTTATGGCTCAAGTGTTTTTCTTATGAAAATATCTAAATACCTTTATTCTGGTATCACTTTCCATGGATGAAAATCCAACTGTATGTCTAGGAAGGAAAGGGGGAAACTCCATCTTCAGCCATGTTGGCTAAAATTAGGTTTGCCCCAATTGCAGGGGCTGTGGACCAAAATAATTTAGTTTGGGTTGAAGATGAACACAATTAAGTTTATAAAGACCATTCCAACCAGATGTCAGGGAGTTTGGCAACCGTAATTACAAAAGAAGACAGAAGGAACCAGGGCAAATTCTTATTTATACTTTGAAACAATGGGCAGCCAAGACCCCAGCCTCCTGACTGCAGGCAAGCCGTCTGCTTTGCTCTAGTCCCGACCCTTTGAGAAAGACCGCAGATCAGTCGGCAACCTTAGCTCAGCCTTGACTCTCCGGCCAGACACTTTTAATGAGCCCAGAGGAAAATATCTCATTGCAGCAAAGACAAGATAAGGGAAGTACATAAAGTGTGCTCTTCACCCACTCAATGGGGAGGAGATCACTGCCAGCTGTGGAGATACCATGACAGTGTGTGAGACAGGCAGAGCCCTAGAGCCGAGCTTTAGCTGGAAGAACTTGCCAGGTAGAGATGGCTGGAGTACACTCTAGCTAAAAGGGATGCAAAACTGTACTCCATGTGTGCACGGCATGTGGGCTCAGCCTTGACCAGAGAAGCTTCTGTTTGCCATGGGGCAGCGGTGGGCAGAGACTCAGAACTGGTAGAGTACTGGAAATAAATGTCTGTTGAGTGCACAATCCTAAACAGGACAACTGCACCACCCCCCTCCAAGGCTCAGGGAATGTTGTAGAAGAGAGAACAGAAAGAATGACCGAGCCAGAGGTGGGGAGGAGTGCTGTGTGTGAAACGATGTTTTCAGGACATGGCCTTGCACTCAGGAACTTACAGCACCAGAAGCAACCTGAACAAGACCTACTCAGGACTGAGCCCATAAATAGCTTATCGGGGAAAGGGGTGCCCCGCCTCTCCCCAGGTAGCCCTTCATGGTTATTAGGGAGTCGTTAATGGGTATTAGGAGCTTCGTATATGGAAGTTGCCCATGCTCCAGTAACTCACTGTGTAGACCAGGCTAGTCTCAAACTCACAGAGATCTGCCTGCATGCCTCCCAAGTGCTGGGATCAAATGGGTGAGCCACCACACCTGGCTCCCCCCCCCAAAAATTAAAAATTTCAAAAAGCAAGCAGACCCATTTGCGTGACGTGGGAAAGCAGTGAGAAATTCCTGGATAATGTTGAGGACTTTGGCCACACTCAGGCTCTAGGCTGGAGTCCCTGGGTTTTATTTACTTCTGTTCTAACTTTACATTCGCTGAGTCTAGATTATGCTGGAGAGCCAGAGGGTAGACTTCTGGCTGCACTCTAGATCAGCTAGGGAAGAGTGTCTGTGCTGCCTAGTTTTGATGGTCAACGTGGCACGACCTAGGACCATCTGGGAAGAGAGTTTCAATTGACGAATCTGTCAGGAGTCTCCATGAGACCTATAGCCATCAAGGTAGCCCCATGAGCAACCATTGCTGGAGGGCCAAGGAAGACTGAGTGATCTGGCCTTGGGAGACTTCCTTCCAGAAGGGACCTGAGCTGCTCTATCTCTGTAGATGAGCCAAATGACCCTTTTATCCTTGTTGACTTCCTTCCTTCGAGGTCAGACATGTGACTGGTAGAGGTGAGGAGAGACCCTCTGAGTGGCAGTACCTTCTCTCCCCTGTGAGAGGACAGGCTCATTTGTGGTGTTGAGCTCTCCCCAATTCTTTCTTTTTTTTTTTTTTTTTTTTTTTTTT